>NW_028301609.1:4582803-4885833 GCF_987345545.1 Pholcus phalangioides
ACTACACCCATGAGTATTCTTCCTGATGATTATAATAGAAAAATGTTAAAAGATTTCACTCAAAAAAGACGACACTCTATTACGAAAAAATTCGACATTGCGGAAATCTCATTCTTCCGAATAGACTCCATTCGATTTCTTCTTGTGGGGATATCTCAAAGGCAAAGTCACACAAGCCTAACGTGCAACCGACATCAAGAAACTGAAGACAAGTAATCACGAAGTGATCGAGACACTAACGCAATCGATTATTAGCATCGTTGTTGGTATGTAACTATTTGGATGATCATTCAAATCGTTTCAGTCCAGTCAGAGCTACGAAGGGTGCTCATATTGAAATTTGGTAGTTTCTTATAAACATATACCGCGTAATAAACACATACACATATGCATACACACAATAAAATAATACAAATACTAAATAAACTATGCATTGGTTGTCTCGCCATCTGTGAGGGAAATTTCGAAACAGCTTTTGAATTAATGAAAAAATAAAAATAGAAAAAATTAAAAAATTAATCAATAATAAGTCAATTGATTAATTTTTTATCAATTTTTAAAATGTGTCCAGAACCTCGTATATATCTTAAAATGTCTAAAAACAATTTTTTTTCAAAATACCGCTATCGATTCATCATCTCTCTGTTAACTTTATTCTTGTAAAAATACGAAATTTCAGGCAAAATTCTGGAAATCATGGCAATTGCCTCCGATTTTGTTAAAGATATCTTTTTCTCGTCGCACACACTTGCGCACATTTACTTACAAGAACACCGTCTATTCTTTAGTTTTGCATAGTCCGTTTGTAATCTCACCATTAGGACTGGTCATAGGGGTGCAACAATTTGATCCTAGTCTGGTCTGGATCAGCCAGCAATTTTATATACCTGTCAAACCTCATGCAAAATGATTCTGATGATCTGCTCTGTAATTAATCATCAGAACAATTACAGAAAAGAAACCTCTGTGTGTGTGTGTGTGTGTGTGTGTGTGCGCGCGCGCGCAGTGTGATTACATATAATCAAAGTTCCCATACTCTCTGAGTAGCTTTTTCAAAAACTGCTTATCCGAATACCGTCAAATTTGTAGGATGTTAATGAGACCATGGGCGAGAGATATTTATGAAATTATATTATGATTGAACACTTTGTATGGTTCATCACGTGGCTGCATAGATTATACTTAATAAATATAGTTCACTTAACTTCCAATGTTGAGAAGAAACACGGCAAAAACAAGCGCCAAATTGTTTTACTAAAACTTGCATACCAGCAAAACCTCTGTCAAGATTACAGACAAAAATTTAAAACAAACATTTAACAAAACTTATATTCTTCGTTTCCGAATTACATATCGGGAAAAAATTGGTATATTTAAAGAAATCCTGGAATTTCTCCAACACACCAGGAAGCTTCATCGATGCTTGATATCACGAAATATTCCTGAAAAATAAAAGATTTGCAGAGAAACTGGAAATACCTTGACATAATTTTCTAGAATTTTAAGATTCGCGCTCCATATGCAGTGACACACTTGTTGTCAATTGTTTCCTTCCGAGGATGTTACTGTCACTTGTGCATTTCTTCGACACGGAGTGGCTCCATGGGAAATATACAAAGAACAAAAGAAATATTTTCTCGTAATCTTGGCGAAATTTAGAATTTCTCGCGTCTATCCCTTGTGTATGTATGTTTGCTTCAGAGGCCGTGTGTAGATATAACACTCTTATCACTTATTTACAGTGAACTAGAAAGACCTTTTAGTGTAAAAGAGTCGTTTTTTTACTTTCTTCTCTTTGAGCTAAAGTACCTTATGTGAAGAACAAAGTGTTTTTCCTCATCTTCTAAATTTTTCTCCTGAGATTTTCTAAAACTTCAGTTTTTCCATCTTTATTTTCTCAGATAAAAATGTTCCGTATATCGAAGTTCATTTCTTCGATGTACAAAAACAAATCATATGTATATCACGCGCTTGTGAATTCTGTACATCTTATGTATTAGTCGTATCCATATATGAATGCGAAAATATTCGATGGATATATTCTTCTCGCTCTTCGGAAATCGGAAACAGGAAAATACTTTCGTACGGGGAAGGCACACGATATTATAACAATGTTTTGACCCTCTATAAGACAGTGTCTCTCAACCTGTCTGAACCCAAGGACCAGTAAAAAGTCTGAAACAATTCGACAGGCTATTTGCGTCCACGGGAAATTTCTGTATTTTTTTAGTTGTTCTGAATTTCTTCTTATGTATATTTGTCCCGTTTGTTCAATGTTGTTTATTTAAATTTATAATATTGACTTAAATCGTTAATAAACAGCGTTTTAATAACTTATGGTAATTTTGGGTATAAATACAAATATTCATCTCACATTGTCAAGTTAAATTGTTTTTCTTCAATTTTTCAGCAATTTCAACACCACAATTCGAGATTTTGCTGACTTACTGCAACGTTTTTAAAGACAGCTGGCGACGTCCCGTATTTTACGGTAATCGAGTCATTTGAATGTTTTTGTCATTTACTGCGATTTGCAACAACATTTTATCTCTACAACCCTTTACCACTTTTTGCAGTAATTAGCAAATTTGTCGTAAGGGCCCGTTCAAGTATTACGTAAGTAAATTTTTAGCCATTTTTGACCCCCTTCCCCCCCCCCTCCTCAGCAAAATTTCGTCATCAGCTCTGCCCCTCTGAATCCCAACTCATATTTCCATAAAGGGTGGTTGATAACGTAAGCATTATCCAAACCCCCCCTCCCCCCTTGTCATGATGATGACGTAATACTTGAACGGCCCCTAAGTTGCATTTTTGGGCCACAAATTAGTGATATCCCGTATTTAGGATCGCAATTTTTTCGCATTTTCCTTGATGAAGTAAAATGAACCTAAGTGTGAAGGTACAATATTTATTTGTGAATCCATATGGATATTTTACTATAATATCAATCACAACAATTGATTAATTTTCCATCCAGTTAGAAGTCTATCATCAAGTCTGCCTGCGGACCACATACGCCATCGTTACGGACAACCTTCTGGTCAGCGGACCATAGGTTGAGAGATGCTGCTCTAAAACATGAGAAGTTTTGTTTCAATGTTAAGTGATCGAAGCACCAAAATGGAAGAATGGGGACTTTTCATTGAAAGGCCCGTTTACACGAGTTGAGTCATTCAGTAAGCTAAATTTCAAATCGCCAAGTACTCTGTAACGCATGACAATGCTAAGTACCGTTTACACGGGTTTAGTCGGTAAGCGATGAAGTCACTTATTAGTTAAGTAGTTAAGTAGGATGGCGTCCGATCTGATTTTTTTATTAAGAAAGAACTACGCCCATGCGAAAGTGGGCGTGGCATCGCATTATCTAGAGATCATTCACCACTCTTACTCATGCTGGGACAGATTTTAGAGCACTTCACGTATAAAAAGTTAGTTGATCACTTGAGAACAGTCAATAGTTTACCAAGTGTCAATACAATGAAGAACGTTGCATGTAACCCTATCCCTTTCAAACAAACATTCATTTTTTGGAATTTTTTAGATGTTTTTGAATTTTCGATAATAAAAAAAAGTATTGAAAACATAAATGTAAGTAAATATTATTTTTATTATTAGTTTTCTTAATTTTCTCAATTTTTTTTTCTCTTTGAAAAAATAATGCATTTCACTAAATTGTTTTCAGCCAAGATGATGCCGGGTATATTCATATACTCATACAATTTTTTCCAGGCACTTTTTTCCCCCGGAAGCAATCTCAAAAAACCCGCTGAAAGTTCAACTTATAGTGCTGCCCCCTGTTGAAAGCCCTCGAAGTTCATACTCACCATATTTCTAACTCAAAAGTCACCCAATCGTTTAAGTCAGAGCTTAATTCCCTGAAGTAAAAAAAAAAATGTTTTACAGTGTGAAAAAGCAAGCACCACATTTTTGTGCATGCAGAGTCTGCAAGGTTTATGATGTATTTCAATTCTTGCAGGGAAACATATTACATTTCCATTTCACCTTTCTTGATAGGTCTTTATTCACCTTTATAAGCGAAACGATCCTTCTATCGTTATACGTTTCCACTGAACTATCGGGTAAGAATCAAATTCCGTAACACTATTTAGACGACGATAATCACCGACAGGACGTACAGTACCATCTGCTTTGGGCACAATATGCAACGGTGAGCTCCAAGGGCTTTTGGAGGGCCGGATAATCCCTTGTTCCAAAAGGAATTCAAACTCGGTTTTCATCTGTTGTTGAATTTTTGGATTGAGACGTCGAGGCTTGGAAGCCACCGGTGTTCCTCGAGTGATGATATGGAGTGGCGTCACATGTTTCACTGTTTTACCGATCTGTGAAGGGTTGAAGACATCCGAGAATTCTTGAAATATAGCACTGTATTCAGATTCTCCAATGGTAGTGACGGAAGGTTGTGTTGTGGGCTTGATCGATCCGAGTACCCGTAATGATGTTTGCGAATCGATGAGTCGTCGGTTTCGCACATCAACGATTAGGTTGAAGTTGCTGAGAAAATCAGCTCCAAGTATCGGTGAAGTGACGTCAGCTACGAGAAATGTCCAGGGAAAATATTTCCTGAGACCTAAATCCAGTTTCTTGACCGTGGAACCATAGGCAAGAATCTTACTGTTGTTAGCGGCGAACAAATGGAAACTTGGATGTAGTGCTGACGAATTTTTTTTAGGTGGGATAACAGAAACTTCACTGCCAGAGTCAACAAGGAAACGATCAGCCGTAACTCTGTCAATCACGAAGAGCCTGCTGGATTTGTTGCCCGATTCCATCATACCAGCGATGATGGAAGGTCGTCGTTTTTTTTCTGGTATTTACAGGGCTGACGGCAGTAGCGAGCATTCTCACCGAACTTGCTGTGATAGAAACAGATATCCCGTGCTCGACTTAAACGAGATGTTGAACGACTAGCTCGTCGCTGTTGGGAGTTACTACGATATCTCCCTGTAGAGAGTCGATTCACCGTTGCCGTTAGCTCTGCCACTTGTTTGGTGAGCGTTTCGATGGCTGATGTCGAATCGGTTCGATCTGGAGTCGACTGCATTTGAGATGACGACGATGGCTGGATTCGACACACGTAATTTTGGGTAGTGACTTCAGCCACTTTGTCGGCTAGGACAGCAAGTTGATCTAATGGCTCACTGGAAACCGATAACACTGCTTGAATATTTTGCGGTAAGCGTTGCATCCACAAGGTGCCCAAGAACTCGTCAGTGACTTTGTTGCCGGAGAGCTCTTTCATCTTTCGCAGCAGTTGACTTGGCTTTTGATCACCCAGCTGTAGCTCGTTCAAAAGTTCCTTGACTTTTTGATGTTCCGTCGCGGCGAACTCCTTTATGAGGCGATCCAACAAGGCTTGATAGCGGTTGATTGCCGGAGGATTTAATATCAGATCCGAGACGAAAGACAAGCGTTCTCCGTCCAAGGAAGAGACCAAGGCTGCATACTTCGTGTCATCGTTAGTGATTCCACTGAGTTGAAAAGCACTGTTGCACTGTTGAAACCATAGTTGGACATTGGATTTCCAAAACGGAGGTAATCGAAGTCCAATTCTCGAAACTTGAGCATTTTCTTCCGCCATCGCTCAGCTCCAACGGGAGAGAGAGAAAAAAAGAAGAGAAGACGAGAGAGAGGAGGAGGTCACACCAGAAGAGAAGAAGAGCAGACGATGATGCGTGGGCGAGAGGGGTCTGTTCTTCAGGGGCCTGTTTGAGGGAAGAATCGAGTCGTCGTAACCACAGACATAATGGAGGCTCCGAAAGAAGAAAATTTCCGAAAATGCATGAGATTAAATCTTCAATGAAGATGGACTTTTCTTGATGGTTAATGTTCCTAAACGTCGCTGGTCACCACTGCGGAGTCAACACACACAGCCACAGCTTCGGAATAAACATTTATTTTGACGACACATAGTGATTATCTGGGTTATTGAAAAAGTAAGACAGGCATAGAAATTTTCGAACCTCACGCTTTCGTGTGCAGTGACTCTCTGCTGCTGCTGTTTTCCAGACGGTCGTCTCCAGTACCCGGGATCACGTGACACTCTCGAGGTCGTTGACCCGAATCTTGGGGGTCGTCTGCGTGGGACACCACAGGCCCATCATTATCTGTGATTTACTGCCTCTTTACCCAAAGAGGTGGGTGAGCTGAAGCGGAGATTCAGCACCAACACTCCCTGAGTTCTGCAGTCCAGTCGCTCTCATCTCACTCCATCCCACAGCACCCCCAACCAGCCATCCAGCACGGAGCCAAGGCACAAGCACCGGCCCCCAAGCAACCAGCCCGCAGCCCGGCTAAGTCCACGCCACCCCGTAGAAAAAAACCGGGAGAGCCATTTGTTGTATCCCAGTAAATTTTGTGCAGATCCATGCGGCAGATAACCGCCTCGTGACATGACTCCACGGGTTGGAATGACAGCACATCTCAACACTGCAAGACATTGTTTCTTAATTTCGTTTTTGCGCATGGCCTCGTTTGTGCCACCATTTTTTTTTTTTCGTGGACCCCTGTCTTATCCACGCCTCCCTTTTTCTGTAACATGAGACGTCTTCTAGTCACTAAATTTTTGTTAAACCTAAATTTATAGTGAATATGAATTTTTAATCAAGCCAATTTTTGGACCTCTTAGACCAGGTTCGGCCGAAAAAGAGCGGTCATTCCTCTTAAGAGCCGAATTACAAGGAGGTAAATTGGCATGTCCCCTCAAATACGGGACGATCCAATGTACCACACAATCAATCAGCCCTCGCGAAATATCAGCCAGGATCTGCACCTACCCTAATCTAGAGTTTAGTGAGTTTTCCTCTTGTTCTTCGTGACCAAAACCCACAGTAAGCACTATAGAACGAAATTTACATAGCAGTACTACCAGTATCTTCACTTTCTTGTGATTAGATACACTCGCAAAAAAAAACAGTTATTCAAAATGTTTCCAAGGAATTCCCTGGTCGAATTAAACCATCATTAGTTCCTAAAAAAGAACTAGAATAAAAAGATTTCCATTTGTGTGTGTTTGCTTCATGTAAATAAGTTCTTCATTAAATGTTCCGTAAATCCTCAGAGAGAGAATCTGCATTTCTACTTAATTCGATTCGCACTTACAAATGAATTTCTGTGTAATTGTGCGCAATTAAAAGGAACTTCCTTGACTTTGAATCATATTTATATGAAATCCGAATTATTTTTGAACACTCCAATATATGAAGGGATTGCACAGGGTGCTCCTAAAGTCATGACCTGTTTTCATAAAGAAATTTACAAAAAGAAAACAATAGAAATATAGGAATGTTTCTGCGGTTGTTAGATTTCAGGGTTTCTTTTATCAACGATTCAGTGTTGAGCAGGGGTTACGCTGCCTCTTTTTAGTCCGCGGGCCGGATATATGCGGTATTTCTACAGCTCGGGGACCAGAAACATTGTTGACCACCCCAAATTTTAAATAAAATGGTCCGTCTTTTGCTTATTTTTCCATGAAACTTACTTAAATTTTTGAAATCAAAAATTAAGATAATTTTCATCTGTATATACGAATAAAATTGATTTTCTGTCTGCCTGTCTGTGTCTTTGAGAACATGCGCCTGAAAATTGTTGGCATGTTAAGCATATCGTTCCCCTTATGCTAGAGGCATGAACGTCCAAACTTTCACTTTTGGGTTTATCAGCTGGTTGGATCATTCGTTTTGCCGTCTAAGTATTGCCAAAACGCAATATGTGTATCCCCTATTGAAGCACATTCTACAAAACTTGAATTATTAATACACCGTCAGTCGACTGCTTCGACAAGGGGACACCAGTATCGATTGGTGAGAGACAATTTTAGGTTATGGTGTCACAAGGAATTTTTCTCTAATAGGGTTGTTAATAAATGGAATAGCTTCCTTCTCCGGGGGTAGTGTATTTTAAAACAATTGACACGTTCAAATAGAAATGTAATAAACATGTTGGGAAAATAGAGAAGCTATCCATACTTAGAATAAGGCAACCATAAGTACATTTTATGAGCATTGTATTATATTTTATCATGTATATATGTATATTGTTTCTAGTGTTTGTAATTGCATTTTTAATTGGGGGATGCTGTATTTTTGGAAATATATGACATACATATTTGTTATGGGCAACTTTTTCTCAGCCAGCTCGTTCGGCATTTTGACTGTTGTGGCCTTGTATTTGTATAAAACATTTTAGTTCCATAGAGTAACATGGGCAGAATAAACACACAAAAGTCGTTTTCCAAGTTCTATAAATTTGAAACTTCGTATTTCTGGCAAGGGGGGGGGGGGGCGTGATCGATATTTATTACCTTCGAGCGGAAGCTCTTTATTTCTTAATTTATTTATTTATGTGTTTTCATCGATTCAGCGGATAGATGCGTGGAATGAATGTAATATGTCAATTAATATTACACAGGGTGTTCTGTTAATAGACCGAAAAACTCAGAGCGTTGTTAGTAGGCATCAAGAGGAACAAAAATTTCAACGAAACATGGTGTCGCAAACCACGTTGATAGGGTGAAAATCGCGAAAAACGCATGCAGGTTTCGACGTCACGTTGGAACGACAGAAAGTACAATAATAAGTACGAAAATATCTATTTGATTAATTATTACAAGAGTTGTTGGAAAAGTGGCGGCCGCTGACGTCATTGCCCAGCGTGCTGGGTGGAAAGTCCTCGTCTCCCGTAGTAGTCGATAGACCGTGGCGAAGGTAGTATGGTGCGAACAACGCCTCATCGGATATTGCTGTTGGAACAAGCTATACACTAACACTATCTATTACACAAGTAGCGCCGAGGCCATACACCCGCACGAGAAAAAAGAAAGAAAAAATGTAAAAAAAATTTTACACACCGTCATCTGGTGGCTCGTTACCGAACTGTACATACCGCTGCCCTGATCAATTATTATTAATGTCATAAGGGAAGCTTGTGATAATCTTGGTGATAGTCCGCTTGTAAAGGCCTTTGGAATTCTTCACGAACGAGTTCCTCAGTTCCGGGATACGTTTCCACAATTTTAGCAATCGTTGAATCCATCCTTATCAATAAATGGATTCAATGATCCAAGACTGCTTTTATAGTTCAATGGTCTTCCGCTATAAATACAATCGAGATCTCATCGTTGAAGAAACAGTTCTGAACCCTTTCTTTACACGCTCTATCCCAGATTGTTGCAATGGCTTTGCAGTGGGTTTCACAGCGTTGCTGCCAGGGGTTTTGTTCCAAAGAGTTTTGATCGTATTTTGATGTTATGCACGAACTGACAGTTTCTTGAATAGTGGGTCGGCTGAAAAAAGATGCCAACCCAGTTACAAGGACACGAACGCAAGGTGGTATCTGAAAGCCAAGCCTCTGGGCAGTTGATTGAGAAATGAATGTAGCCTGAGAACTGGAATCAATTAGAATTCTATCAAAGCCAATGATGTTTTCGATTTTTTTGCCTCGGCTTTGACATTATCGTTTCTGTGGGTATTGAACATATCCCATACCAATAATGCCGGTTTTTCGAACACTGCTACAAAAATGACTACTGATTACGGGGACCGTTATTTTCCCATCAAAAACTGACCCGAGTATAAGCTGACCTCCCCACTTGAGGAACGAATTTTTCCACAAAAAACCACTCGGTTTATACACACGAGTATATACGGTAGTTACTAGCACTACGTATGCTATGAATGAATAACTTTTGAACACATTCGATTCCATTTTTTTTTTCATTAACCATTTAGAAATTTTAATCGATTCCCAGCTCTAATTATTACTGCATTTATCATTTCGATATCAAACTGACATCTTGGAAGTTCATCAATGTCATGGTATACAAGTGCACTAAACCCCCACCCACCATCCCTATTAGGAATGCAAGAAAAAGTTTCACACCATTAATTCACGCGCATAAGGCTCAAAAATTAAATTTCTGAAGTTATTTTTCACAAAAATTTTGCAGAAAATAGAAAAGGGCTCTTTCAAATTTTAAAGTGTATCTGAAACGGGAGTTTGGCTGTTAGAAATTCAAGTTGTTTATTATATTTGGTAAGCTGCAAAATGTACTCAGAAACCAATTCCACATATAGAAAAAGACTTATTAATGACTGTTGAGCGCCCCGATTTAGACAAAATGCGATTACAGTACAGTCTCTGGAGATTCACAAACGTCTCCAGAACCACCTACATTAATCTACATCAATTTTTAATACGCTGTAATTTTTACATAAATAATTTTATACAAACTTTCTTTTAAAAATATTGAACGTTTTACAACCACTCTGTTTATGATCCTGCGTTAAGTATTTACATATTATTCATTTTCTAGTTAAGAAATTTTTGCAATTACGAGAAACAGCGTTTTTAAAAATTGCTCACATATCCAAATTGTATTTTCTGTTAATTTTGAATATAGAGGACAGCACCTCCAAAACTTTACATATTTTATGCATAAACACTAATGTAAACACAACCATTTCTACAAGCTCCTTTCATTATGCTCATGGGCATGGTTCTGACACAACTAAATCGGTTGTAAATCGCCCAGGGTGATAGACTGGAGTTGTGCTCGGCCTGAGAGAGAGAGAGAGAAAGTTGAACTATATATATATATATCGATAGAAACCCAACACGAGAGGCAAGCTGAGGAGTACACAATCTAGTACTATAGGGTGGGCAAAATGTCCGTAGAAACTTTAAAAATGAATACAAGCCGGAAAAATAACCCAAATAAAAATCTACTTACAGGGTTAGCATTGCTATGGCCCGGAAAATTTTTTGTAAAACAGGAAAAAATAACTCAAAACCAGCCGATAGGTGGGGCTAGTACGAGCGACTTCGGTGGAAATATGCAAATGAGACGGTTATGAAAAAACTTGCACTCCTAATCTACACCAGTTCAACGTTGTAAACCGTGTATGTGAACAAGGATGCTGAGCGAGAAGGATAAAGCGTTGTTGGTGAAGTAGTGAACCAGGAATCAGTGACCAGGCCTTTAACAACGACAAGCCTCACAATGCTTGTTTAGTGGTTTGAGGAAACTGGAGAACGCTGGAGGATCGTTCGGCCATGTTTAGAGAGTAAGGCGACCATGTTTAAAGCCGGGTTTTCCTAGGAGCAGGCTTTCTGCTGCGCGTGCAGCGGGAAAAATGTGATTGGTCAAAACACCTGAATTTCAGGTTTTTAACCAATCATCGTTTTCACGCTGCACACGACGCAGAAATTCTACTCCTAGGAAAAACCCGGCTTAAGGAAGGCACGTTCGTCGCGTGTTACAGCCGTAATGGAAGCGTTAGCGTCCGCATCAGCTGCAGGAACCAGCAGTGCTCGTGAAGCTGCCAGACGCTTGGGCTTACCCACCATCCTCGATACGCAAAAGTCTTTGTGGAATCCTTGATCTGTACCCATACAGATTGCACTCGTGCCATAACTTTTACCAGCGGATACCGAACAGAGAGAACCATTTGCGAGGTGGACTTTATCTAAAATCGAAGAGAATCCCACATTTAACATCTTGTGGACAGATGAAGCTCATTTTGTGCTTCATGGCGACGTTAATACCCATAACTGTCGCATCTGGGTGACGCCTAATCCTGTGAGTACACTCAGAAGCCATTGCATTCCCAAAAAGTGACATTGTGGTGTGGGTTCACAGGTTCATTCATCACAGGACAATTCTTCTTTGAAACGCAGTGCCCAGTGAATAGGTTGAAAAAAATCTACGGTGAATGCGTAGCGTTATTTTACGCTTCTGCTCGAGAAAGTAGTGTCATGATTTCGTGGAAGAGATGCGCTTTCTGCCGTCACGTTTATGCCAGATGGAGCAACTAGTCACACTGCAACTCCGGTGAAGACCATCCTGATAGATGTTAGGGGAAATCAAAATCATTAGCAGGCGTTGTAGGTTCCCATGGCCTTGGTCTCCAGATTTGACATCGGCAGACTTCTGCTTATGGGAATATTTGAAATCCTGGGTGTATCGATCCGGTCCATCAAATCTGTCGGAACTGAAAGAAGCGATCCGCCGAGAGGTGTCATGTATACATCTGGACCTGCTGCACTCTGCCGTTGCTGGATTGGTGTCTCGCCCGTAATGTGTTATCCCCTGTGATGGTGATCATGTGGAACACATACTACTGCAATAAACGATTTGGAGGCATTCTGTTCGTTATTTGCGTACCTTTTCTTGGGCTTGCGTACGTCAGTGCCACCTATCGGCTGTTTTTAGTTGGGGTTTTTTTTTTCCTGTCTTTTCCATAACAAAAAAAATAATTTCGAAATTGATTAATATTTGGAATTAACGGAAGAGAAATAATTCCAGAATTATTGAAAATTCATAATTGATGAAATTAACAATTCCACAATTGATGAAAATCGAGAAGTGAAATAAAGTAATTTTGAGCTCTCTCCCTCATTTATTAAAATATATCTGCTCTCTGTTATCTCGCCAAGGTCACACACCGTCACCATAAAAATATAAACTTAAATAATCGGAAAACGGTGCGGAAATGTGTGAATTGTGGCATTGTGTGCTATTCTTTTACCGTCTACAGACCAAAGAGAGACGACAGTTTTGTGTTTTTTACCTATATAAATGTTCTTTTAAAGCATATGAACACTCTTCAACCACCCTCTTTATATTTTGTTTTGTGTGGTGTTTTCATAT
The DNA here is from genome assembly GCF_987345545.1 of Pholcus phalangioides. NCBI lineage: Eukaryota > Metazoa > Arthropoda > Arachnida > Araneae > Pholcidae > Pholcus > Pholcus phalangioides. The sequence goes on from NW_028301609.1 coordinate 4,595,471, forward strand.
TCTTCGTTTCCTAGCTCTGAAAGTTTTGCAACTGAAAGAAAGCATTTGAAAAATAATTGAATTTCTAAATTGCGTTTTCTGTTGATTTCAAATACAGATGGTAGCATGCAAACAAATTTGCATATTTTATTTATACTGTATAAACATAATTAATGCAACCGTTTCTACGGGTTTCTTGTTAAATGCACATGGACACTTCCAGCACAACTCACTCAATCGCAAATTGCCCTGAGTGATGGACTGGAGCTGTGCTCGGTCTGAAAAAGAGAGAAAGTTGAACTATCCACAGAACTCCCACGAGAGAGAGAGAGAGACTGAAGGGTACACAATCTCTTGTAATATCGACATAGGACAATTTACTACTCATTGAATCGCAACGGAATTCTTTCACTTTAAAGTTTGATCCCCCCCCCCCCAAAGGCTCCAAGGGTTTTTTGGGGGTCCTTGGAGAGATTCCGAAGGGTCCATGATGTTCAATAAGAACGTAATTACGTTATTGAGTTTATACGAGTTTATTCAACGTACAAAATTTTTTATGGACATCTTTTTTTCAGCCATCTCGTTTGGCATATTGTCTGTCGTGACCCCTGTATTTGTATTTCTGTTGCTGTTAAATTGTTTTATATCGACGTTACAACATTTTGTAATCCGTGCGCGGCCTCAAATTTGAGCCGGGTCGACACCGTCCGCTACGCTATTCTGAGCTTTGAAAACTTTGCTCATGCAAAATAATAATTGAGCTAGCCTGTGTCATAGACACGGCCGCAAATTCTGAAGTGATTACGTTCTTTGTCTCTTGAATCGCGTGATAGGTGCTGATATAATGAAATTATGTCAGCACAAAAAGAAGCCATAATGACAGTACCATCGGCTTCGTCTTTAAAATAGCTAACAAACGACACCAATACCGCAGCGAGCAAATTTATTTTTGTTACGAACCAGGGCCGTGTTCCTGGTGATCAGACGTGTAGAGATATTGAAACAGGAATGAAATCATTGGATGCACTTTTGTCATGTGCATCTGACGATACAATTTCTTTTTGACATGCGTTTGGTACACTTCCTGAGATGTAACCACTCATAGAATTTCGCCACGCAACTTTTTGTGCACGCGCTCATGGCATAATCAGTGGATTTAAAAGACGTATTCACGTCAAGAAAAATTATCACAAATATCGCAATATAAACACAGCAATAAATATGTATACAGTTATCGAATTATAATCATTTATTTTCACACTTGTAAAGGCTGAAATATTGTCTCATTGGCAATGAAAAGGCAGTGTTCAAAATATATATATGACACATCCTTCCACTTCACTTCTTAGCATAAAAATACCAATTATGAATCAATGTCCAAATATGTCCGGCCAGTCAATTTTGTTTTTCTGGCCCGTTCCTAAAAAGCCTCCCTATCACTGAATTTCGCAAATCATTTCCATCCCCGATTCTAATAAAGAGCAGGAATTGAAATAAACTTCATGGGAAAAATAGAGAAAAACATTACACTTGTACAAGGAAAGTCTGGAAGGACACAATTACGGGAAAAATACGATGAGCAATGTTCATGTGCGTGTCATGTCAATGAGAAACAAGTCGCAGCGTCAAACTCGTAATAACTTTATTTTTCCACTATCAAGATTCAACACAACATTGCTTCAATATTATGACCTCAGATTTTAGAATTTTTTTCAGTGTAAACGCTATGAACACGTAATAAGAAGTGATGGAAAATGTGTCTTTATATCCGAAGCCATTTCAATTTCATGGACGTTTTAAGCAAGGTTCCTCGACAGTAATTTCCATGGAAATAGACTGGTACCACAAATTATTAAATTTATAACCGAGGTGTCGTTATAACAGAGATCGTTATAACGGAGTTTGACTGCATATACGTACTTTATGATCACTATACATTAAATAATTTAAGTACTGGGATAGCTGAAAATCCCTCATTCAAAATGATTCGGAACTTTCCAGACAGTGATCTTAAGATCGTACGTTGGAAGCAAATGGAAGAATGAACGAGCTAATCTCAAACGAATGGCAAAAGAACTCGTCAAGGACTTTACATAAAAGGTCATTAATTTATCGCCATAGCTGATGTTATCTACAGTTGAGCTGAAAATGACTCCATAATGTGTTTGCTAAGTTAATATACATATTATAATGATACTTATTCGAAAAACATTGTCAAAATATTTTAGAACCTCGTTAAGACGCATTTTTCTTGGATTTTTCAGAGGGAAATCTGTTTATAATGCTCTTCTTACATCGAAAAGTTGATTCTAAGCTGAAATTTTCTGCCTGATTGTCAATATCATAACTCGAAATTAAACTCAACAATGTATATAAGCTCTGCAGCTTCTGTTTACAAAATAGATAAGTATTTTGGAAAAAAAATTTTGTCATGTAATTTTGTATAGTTGAAAGTAGTAGGAACACTGGCTCTTGAGAAATTCATTCGAACCCGTTTTTTTTTTCTCGTGGCCCTCTAGAGTGTCGCCCATTATCCACCATCGCATTCAAGACCCTTTCTACTTATCGAATTTAATCAAAATTTGTGATGGAAGAAAATTCTATAAATGAGATCGATCTTAGGATCCCTGAGGCCAGGCACGTATCCAGAAAGAGGGGAAAAGGATTTGATGATCATTCTCACCATAAAAGCCGAACCATATAGGAAAAATACGGTGTAAAATACTGAGCACAGACTTGAATTGCTGCAGACGAAAAGAGGAGGCGCAAACATACAATGTTATTCGAAAAAATAGTTTTAAAGAGTGATTTTACTACTCCTTAAAATTTTACGGGGTAAATTCGTAAAAAGAGAAGTAACTTTTAGCGGAAAATAAAGGTACAATTTTATTAAGAAAAATTCGAAACATTTTTTCTGACTTCTCAACGAAATTTGAAGGAATAAAATTGAATTTTATTGCGTGAATCATGCATCTAGATGCGTATTCGCGAATACTGACTCAATCACTCTTCTCGCACGTTTGTCATTTTCTGCTAACTAGACCAGGACCTACAATTTATTGCCGATCCCGAACGACAGCGTTCTACATTTTGCATCTTTTTATGCTCACCGAGAGTTTGGTGCGCTAACACTTTGGTGTGGGACTTCACTACGGTAGCAATCTTTTCCTGTGGCCATGTTGCTGCCATTTCTGTTGTACCCCCGCAGCAGGAATTGTTCTGATAATGAAGGACAAAAGGACAGGACTGTATCTGGAATTCTATTAAAGGAGTTTATATATAATATATACACACACGACGACGTTTTTGACAAGGACGAATTGCGGAGATCGAGATTGAGGCACCTCTAACCATTCTATTGTAGCCCTACTTCATGCGAGTATCTTATCGGCCTGGGTTACCGCGGCCTTCACAGTTGTAAAGGGTAAACCGTGTCTCATATGTAAAGTGACCGAGACAGTCTTCAAAGTATACAGCACATCTCGCCACTTCATTTCTATCCGTGAAAATTCCAAATATGTATCACTGTTCGAATGAATATGCCCAGCAAACACACACACACACCAAAAACAAAATGTTTTTTCCCCTTCTCCTAGAAAAGTTTCTCTATCACTTGTATAGTACAATGTTAACTCGAATTTCGCCAGCGTGCCGATTTCAATAGACTGAAACCTATTTAACGAAGCAGAAGAGAAATTGTGTTGGTTAGAGTGTCCTCTGTTGGTGAATTATATAATCTTCTCTACATGAGTATTGAATATGTATTTTACTATGAATTGTGGTTCCATAGCGTGCTAGAGCGGCAAAGTAAACCGCACTATATCTGAATTGTTGAATATGTCCAAGATTTATGTCAGTTGATATATGTATTAGGCACATAGATATATGAAAATTTTGATCGAATTCTTCTTCTTGTGAAACGACTACGGCTGAAGTAAATTATGTTCATCCGATTCCCGTATTCGGGTGGAGATTCATTTATCAATCCTCAGAGTTGCCACAGTTCGTCCGTGTTCCCGATTGGTTGAAATTTGAGTTTTTAACCAATCGGAACTACGGCCGCACTATGTTCACACCCTAACACTAGGAGTCGGAGAAATGCTTTTGTCTGTAAACATTTCCCCCCTTTTCTTCAGTTCTCTTTTGTGAAAGGTAGATGACACTCATAAGTTGCAGATATAATACAATCGAGGAAAAGGTGGGATGCAAACAAAGAATCTGGGTTTGAACCCACAATCACCGAGGAAATAGTGATCCAGGTGAGCAGGCAAGAACTTTTCAACGGCTCGAATCAAAACTTTGCATGAGAGGGCGCGGGCCTCCAAGACATGCCGTGGTATTCCCGTGATATAAGGAAGGTTTCCCAAATTATTGAATACTTTTGTTTGTTATGAAATTATTTATTTTATTAAATTTTTATTCATATATTTCTCACTGATTCCATTTTTATTACTTATTTTTTTAATTAATTTTAAAATTTGTGCCTGTCATTTTGAAATTACTTTTTCATTAATTACGAAATTATCTATCCCTTTTTTTTCTATTTGGCCCGCTGTAGATTTTAAAATAATAATGTGGAAATTTTTAATATTAGTGTTTTAAACAAAGAAAAAATCATTTGAAATTGTATTTCATTTTTTTGCCAATACAAATGTAGTTGTGAGAATTTAAATAGCAATTTTGTTCAAAAACTTTTGGATATGCAAAAAGTAGAAGTGAAATTAAATATGCATAAAGTTATTTAAATATACTTATTTTTTTTTTCTTACAGTTGTAACTTCATCATTCTTGTCACTACGTGATCATTTGCTGCACGCGTAGGCTACTTAGACCGGGACCTACAGTTTATTGAGATTCCGAACTGCAGCATCTGACATTCTGCCTCTTTTTGATCATACTCACCGACAGGTTGGTGCACTAACCCTAGGGAATCCCTGCGGTAACAATATCTTTGTGTGGTCATGTTGTTCCCATTTCTGTTATGCAACTCCCATGGCAGGAAAGTTTCTGATAATGGCGAATTGGGGATTGAACGGGCGAGACACCTGTAAACGCTCTGTATAACTACAGGCCAGCATCTTATCGACCTGCTGGGTTACCACGCCCTTCATTGTTGTAAAGCAGCGTTTCTCAACCTTTTTTGACTCGCGGAGCCCTTTTTAGTAAAAAAATTCTATGGCGGAGCCCGTAGAGGTAAATTTTTTAATTATTCATTGAAGTTACTGATTTATTTTCACTATTTAAAAATATTTGTAATTATTTTTTTTTTAACTTTACTGGTTTTTTTATATTTTCCTCGAGGAGCCCCTGGGCCTCCACGGAGCACTGGTTGAGAACCGCTGTTGTAAAGGATAAACCGAGTCCCGGTTGAAATGTGTAGCAGTATCATACAGGGTTGATCAAAAACCTGTTTGTCTTATTTGATTTTGTCGGTCTCCTAAATGCAATCAAGACTGAATTTTTACTGGGAGTTGTGCGGACGAGCGTAGGGTTTACGTGACAGAAATTTCAGAACGATTTGCTCAATACTTTTTTATAAAATCTAGACAATATTCAAATTCCAAAAAAAACAGATTTTCTGAACATGGTGCCTTTTCCTACTATCCTGCAGTTTTATCATCCTGTAGTATATCGTCCTATATCTTTCCTGTATAACCATATATATATATGTAGCTCTTAGAGACCGTCCAATCCCTGTGGAAAAGAGTGCATATTACGTAAAAAACATTTTACCTACTACAGCCGAAAAAATTGTCAGTTACAATCAAAAAAATTGTCAATTAAAACAAAATTGTCACCTATAGCCAAAAAAATTGTCACCTATAGCCAAAAAAGTTGTCGACCGCAACCAAAAAAGTGTCGAAGAAGCAAGTAGAATTGTCAATTAAAGGCAAAATAAAAATTGTCGAGGGCAAGTAATGTTGCCCATTACAGCCAAAAAACAGTTGCCAAATCAAGTTGCCAATCACAGTCAAAAAGTTTGTCAAAGGCAGGTAAAGTCGTCATCCATTGCTGAAATTACTAAAAAACCCATGAAGACCTAAATAAACGGGGAAGCATTCTATTCAAGTCGCAACGGGTAAAAATGCAATTCACCAGAAAACACGTATATGTGGCAAATAGGTGCCTCATATATATACATATATATATATATATATATTATATATATAATACAGAGACTATAATTAATTATGTTAGTCATAATTATAACATAATTTATAAATTATGAAAATTGAAATCAAAAATTGAGATCAAAGTTCAAGTAAGTCTTGTTGAAAAAATAAGGGGAAAAAACGGGACTTTCTATACAAATGTTGAAATGTCCAAAAATGGACGAAAATGTCACTTAAAATACGGGTCTTATTTTTACTCTAAATATACAATTTTCTGGTCTACTAAAGGTAAAAATACCGCATATCTAATCCACGGACTTAAAAATATTATACAATACAACACACAACAACAACCCTGACCTATACAATTTCATTCAATATGAATACTCTTCACGGTACATTGCATTTAAAAAGAAAATACATTAATTTTATTTCCAATGATCTTGAATTCTCCTACTTCATGCGTAATGTTTCACCATTACTTATACATAATATCAAATCTTTAAAAAATGAAACATCACTTCTTTAAGATGATACGAACTGAAATAAGAAGAAACTCTCTTTTTTCGTTGAAAAAGAAAACCTTTTTGTCGTAACTTTTCTTGCAAAAAATAAAGTCAAATTTGGAACAAACTCCCAACTTGAAAAAAAAATCTCAATTAATATTTCCATGTACTTTTTATGCGGTTTTTTTTCCGAGAAATAAGTTGGCGATATCATTAAAGTGATCTATGATGTATGACGTTCTAAACATACGATTTAAATCGGAATTCCTCTTTTCCCAAATGATACGAAACATAAGATGCATTTCATAAAAAAATGTAAAACATTCTGTGGTCATAAAATTTTTTTTTGTAATCATCTCTAGTTTTCTCGTTATCACGAGAATTTGAATGTACGGGGTAAAAAAAAAAAAATCAAGAAATAAATAAAATCAAGTAAAAAAACATCCCCTTTTTCATAGATATTTTCCTTTTTCATTTCGAAAGTTTCTCGTTATCAACCAGAAATGTCCACTAGAATGGACGTTTAATCCGAGATAAATGACTTAACAAAAAAATGATATCCTGTTTCTTCCCCCTTTTTGGGAAATAATTTATTTTTCATATAATTTTACTTGTCATTTTTATAATAAAAAATAAAACTTCATTCGAAAATGTTTTCCCATGCATTTTCATATTTTTTTCACGTTTTAAATGGTCTCCGTTTTAAAGATACGCCGATAGAAAAGTTTATGATTATTGTCTTTCTTCGTAAATATTTTGGAAAATTTTCATCAAAAAGTCGTGTCTTATCGTATTAAGGGCAGAGACATTGCGGTCGATTGTTAGAAATAGATTAACAATAGAAATATATAAATAATAAATTGATAAATATCAAAAATGCATGCATATAAATATTAAGAACATCAAAATATTAGAAATATATAACTATTTGATTATTAGAAATACATAGTTATTCGAAATGTGTTAATACTTAAAATATAGAATAAATTTATATTATTTATTATTTAATTTATTATTTTAATTAATTTCACATTTTAAAAGTTAGATATTAGTTAACTACATCTAATATATCGATATCTATTATAGATAATATATATATATATATATACATCAGAAACAGATAAATACTACAAATAGATAATTTGATACCAGGCGTTGCATTTGTATTTGTTGAAGACAAATTCATTTCTACCCAATTAAAACAGAGATATTAGAAATATAAGAATATTTTAGAAATATGAGAATAGTAGAATGTCATGGACAAAAATAAGTGGTGTACTTTTATCTTTTATTTTCGCTATCTTTCATCATTACTTGCGCACAATATGTCATCTTTAAAGAAAGTTACTATTTTAAAATTAAACTCACTAAAATAAGGAAATACTTCTCTTTTTTCCCCTTAAAAAAACGTTTTTATCGTAGTTTTTCTTCCAAAAAAAACAAACAATTCGGAACAAACTCCAACTTGAAAAAGATACCTCAATTAATATTTTTATGTACATCTTTGTCTTGCATTTTTGTCAAAAAAACAAATTGACGATATCATCAAAATGATCTATGATTTACGACGACGTTTTAAACATATGATTTAAATCGCAATCCCCCTTTTTTTCACATAAATGATACGAAACATACGATCCGTTTCAAAAATGTTATGGTCATAAATTGTTTTTTCTTTTCCTTGTTTTTTCATTATTACGAGAATTTGAATAAACGGGGAAAAAAATCAAGAAAAGAAGAAAATCAAGAAAAGAATAAAATCAAGTAAGAAAAAAAAAATCATTATTTTTTTTAATATGTATTTTCGATAGTTATCAACCAAAAATATCCACTAGAATGGTCTTTTAATCTGAAATAAATGACCATCCAAACAGAAAATGATACTTTTTTCCCCCTCTCTTTTCGAATGAAATATTTTACTTTTCATACCAGAATAAAAATTCGGTCGAATAATGTTTTTTTCCCCTTGTTAATGTTAATCACGGAAGAAGAAATGGCCTGTATTTGTTACACTAAGTATTTTTTTTTTCTTCTCGATTGTACTTTAAAATAGTCTTGGTCTTTAAGTCACATCGATAAAAATAGTTTATGGTTATTTTCTTTCTTCGTAAATATTTTTGGATTCGCAATTATTATTTTTTTAAAAAAAGTTGTGTTTTACCGTATTAAGTGAAGGAACATCAGGAAAGAATGTTAGAGATAGAAGAGAAAAATATATAAATATTGTAACTAGATAGATATTAAAATTATTTGTATTAATGTTATTTTGGTTCAAACAACCCGCGTTTCACAGAAAGATGGATTAGCCCAAGATATCAAGGAAACATTTATTTTCTGGATATTATGCCGAGGTGAACTCGGAAAGAAAAGTCACCTTGTCTCCGCCGGGACTCGAACCCAGGCCCTCTTGCACACCGGGCAAGCATGCTACCATCTACACCACTGGAGACACGAAGTTAAGAGAGGCTACTAATGTCTCTACTGCAGTGCCTCACGCCACAGTGCGTGAAATAAGGCAGACAGGGTCGTGTCTCCAGTGGTGTAGATGGTAGCATGCTCTTGGCCGGTATGCAAGAGGGCCTGGGTTCGAGTCTCGGCGGAGACGTGACGACTTGTCTTTCCGAGTTCGCCTCAGTATAACATCCAGAAAATAAATGTTTCCTTGAAACCCACGTTTCACTTATCAGTAGTGTTGTTTTGCGGGATTCAACCTGCACCTCCTACGGATAGAAGGCCTCTGCACTGTTTGCCATAAACGTCATTCTGACTACCTAGCAAGTTTGTCACATTTTGAAACACAGCATCCTATTTCGTTTCTTTTTATTTTGGCGTGGAATCTTCCTGATTGGCTCACAAATACCGCATAGTGATTGGATGTGGGGCATGGAAATCGCCAATTCTGAGGCCGATTAATTATTTTCCTCACGACGATGATACTGGCACGAGCAGGGAATTCTTTTTCCCTGAATATTCTGAGGGAAAATGGACTACTTACTGACGTCACAAGCAGAGTGAAGAGGCCTTCTATCTCTAGGAGGTGCTGATTCAACTAGAATGACCGATCAGAGTATTCTTATTGACGAGTGGCTTAGGTTTTCTGAACATTGCTCAGCGTTGGTCAAAAAACCGAACAGAATGCTCGGTTTCGTTCTTGAAATTTGTCTTCGTGTTATCCTATAAAGTGATTCTTCTACTTTTCGATGGCCTAGTTCCTGCCATGGAATGGAGTATGCCGTAAGATTTCGGACACTATACATACAGAAGGATATTGACTTGGTAACATGGTTGGTGGGGGGAGGGGGGGGGGGTACAGAGAAGAACTACGCACGTTCTGGTTGGTACACAAGGCTTGAGATATGAAGAGAGACTTGATTTCTTGAATATGTTTACATTGGGAGAACGCGGGTGTCGGGGGATATGGTCGAAGTTCCTAAAATTCTAAAATGTTCAACAGGATGGATAGGATGATAGTCATCTGATAAAAAAATCATACATAAAAATTATAAAAATAGATACATATTAGAAGCACAATAGAATATTATTAAAATTGAAAAAATATTATAAATACGTAAATATTAAAAAAATGAATCTGTCAGAAATATATAAATGCTATAAATAGATAAATATTTGAAATCGAAGAATATTATGAAGAGAAAAATATCAGAAAAATATGTGCATTGATATAGGTGCCAATTCACAGACATGAGAAATCTGTAGTTTATCCCGTGATGACACATTCCGCAACAAAGAAAACATGTCACACAAAATAAAAGGGAAAAACCGGGGACTTTTTTGAAATTGCAAACGCGTGACCATATATAAATCCCGTTTTTCTGGGATGTATTTTCCCCTGTCCTGATTTTTTTTAGCAATAATTACCCACTTTGCTTGCTTTATACATTTGGTGACAATTACTGATTTTTCTTACTTGAAATCCTGATTCCCCATATTTTTCCTGAGAAAACGGGGTCATCCTAAAATCGCAAGGACTAAAAGAGTATTTTCTTTAGGGATTTTCTATTTCAAACAAAGCTCACAATTTGAAGACTTTCAGGGATTTTTCTATGAAGGTACGACAAATCGAAAGAATAAGATTTCCGACCCGGAAGATTTTTTAACAAGGCTGAAAAATTGGAAGCATTGGCATCTATGAATTAAAAATAGTAAAATATTGTAATTGCAGGGATAAAATAAAATGATATCGTTTTAAAAGATAGAAATTTTGTTATATCTTTGATGAATGAAGAAAAAGCTCAATATAAGAGAGGGTTATACAATGCATATGAATCGAATGCAGTTTTCTAAAAGTAATTCAGTTTAGATGTTTCGAATGAAAAAAATTTAAAGGACAGCGTACAAAATGGAAACCGTATAACCGAAGTGTTTGAAGCAAGAAAATGCATATGCCGCAGATAGGAATGTACACATGAGAAACTATTCTGAAGTCTTGGTAAATAACTATTTTTTGCTCATATTCCCTTCGATAAGAGGATCAAAACAACGAAACGACCGACGGAAGACTTTCTACGAGAAAATTCTTCAGTCTTCTTTTATTCGAATTCGCAATAGTCAGCTAAAAGAAAAAGAGAAGTTGCGGGGAATAAAAAATCGTAATACAAGTCTCATTCGAAGACAGCAAGATGACATTTTCTCTAATACATCTCGAAGAATGTTGCTTTTTTTGTTGGGCACATCTCCGACTTAGTGTAAATAAGTGAAAATAACGAAAAAGAAAGCTTCCACATTGACACACTCAACTGGAAAAGCCGCTTTCTTTTTTTTATGTAGTTTCCACAATGACTGTCGAAATGTCAGTTCAATAATTTACATAAAATCCAAACTACATCGTTTCCAGAATTTCAGGAAAAAAAAAAACCAAATAATTTCTCCAGAGTGGGAATTTACGGCTACCAGACAGTAATTCTGGAACATAGATGTAATGATAAATATCTGTCCATAGATGTCAATGATGACTGATCAAATGGAAATAGTTGGAGTCAGTAAGTAAGTTGGAGTAGGCAAAGAGAATTATTTATTATAACTTGCAATTATCTTATTGCAAAAACTTTTTTGGCAATTTTCAGCATCGTCTTTAGGTGATTTCTTCATCAATCACGTTGACGTAAGTGAAATTTACGGCTTCTGGAAATAACAAACTGTATGAGGAAGAATTATTGAAATCTTCGCAAATGGAGAACTACGATTGTCTCAAATGCATGGATAAATATCAAATCGAGCTATTATAGCTCCATTTCACAAGCAACTGATCAGAACGTTCCATTAGACTTACATGATGGAACTCGGTTCATTTTAACCACGACGTTAGACTGGAGTAGACGTACATTTTTTTTTCTGAAGAACAACTAAGAGCAAAGATTTGATAACCAATCCAAGTGGGATGTCTGGTCAGCGTGACAGCGGCTATATTGATTCTCTGAAAACTTGAGGCACCCATAGTACCTTGAAATGTATTGCGAATTCTGTATTTATCCATGTGTTTGCCTTTACTACTGTTCTCAAATTTGTAATGATATCAGGAAAATAATTGTTTGCTCTTTTTTTATTGTATTAATATACATTATCTGGCCAAAAAAATAAAAATAAATTAACAACGGCAACGAAAATTCTGTAGATCATCAGTAGAAAAATAAATCAATTATGACCAGATATTCCTATCGCAAGCACATTGTAGTTGCAATCATTAAATACCTCATTATTCGTTTTATCTACTGCTAAAAAAATATTGTCGAGTTCGATAATGTATTGGAAGAAAATTTCACCGCAGCGATTGACAGATTTTGCAACACTTACTTTCATTTACACATTGGAATATTCATTCATTGCCAGTTTCATCTTCTGAACATAGAAGGCACCACCTCAACAAATTCCACTTTTCGTTTGTGAAAAATAACAGCTTTTCTATTAGAATATGCAGTCGGGACCCCCCCCCCCACGATATTCACGGTTTCCTTATTCGTGGCGTTTTTTTTTTTTTTCCTTTATTGGGATTGGGCTTTTTTCTTCTTCTTTTTTTTCACAACACTCAGAAATCGTCATTCACGTGTTGTGTTTACAAAATTTGAGCTGTGCATGTTTAGTATGGCTCTCCAATGACATTACTGTCATCACTAGAGCCGTGGCAGCTCCCAAGAGAAAAACAGTCACCTCCGTTGCCTATTGTTGCTTCCGAATTCAGAAGGCAGATGGCAACAAACTAACAACCATTCCTCATTAACAGAAATCCACGTTAGATACACATACACGCTCCTTCCCATGTGATTCGCAGTTGGCACATTTCATAAGTTGCAGATGTACATAATAATATGTTGGCAATGATGCATATATATATATATATATATATATATATATATATAATTGTAATTTTTAAACATCTCAATTCATAAAATATTGACAACAAACATTGTTAGGTATATTTTCAAAAAGTTGATCATCATCTAAAATTTAATAAATTTAAATAAATATATATTTTAATATATTTAAATAAATAAATTTTAAATATATTTAAATAATAAATTTTAAATATATTTAAATAATAAATTTTAAATATATTTAAATAATAAATTTTCAATATATTTAAATAATAAATTTTCAATATACTTCAGTAAATAATGCATAAACCCTAATTATTTTGAGCAATGTATGACAGATTGAAGGAATTTTACAAATCAACGAGTGATACAATAAATACATTTTTGATATAAAAAATACTACCTCTTTCTTTACAGGGCGCGTATATATGTTCCGGTAAAAGTCTGAAGAGTGGTAAAAACCTAGGATTTACCGGTAAGACCTGTGTTTTATCAAGGCGAGTTGGTAAAAGCCCGAAATACTTGGATAATAAATTAATGAACCATTATGAACTTATTAGTTTCCGACGCTGTATTAGGTTCCTAGCTATGTTAGTAAATTATTCATTAAAAGTTCATAGTTTTCGAAGTAAATTTATTTACTTGGAACTATAAAAGCCCGTTTTTAATGAAGGAATATTAAATAATTACGAAAATATTAATTAATTAATAAGCATCATTTGTTAATTTAAAAGGGACTTTTACTGTTAAAGTAAATTAATTAATAAATAAGCTAATAATTATAAGTAATGATTTCTTAATTATCGTCAGGTACTAATAACTTCATAGTGATAAATTAATTTAATTGTTGATTGTTAATTAGTTGTTATTAAATAATTATATTCATTTATTGAAATATAAGTGACAGGAGGGAGCTAATAAATTATTGATTCATTTAAAACGGGTTCGCATTAGTAAACGACCGCAATGAAAGCGTTTATAAGCGTATTTCGGGCTTTTACCAACTCGCCTTAGTTAAACCTAGGTCTTACCGGTAAATCCCAGGTTTTACCCCACACAGTCTTCGGGCTTTCACTGTAACATATATATAAATACAAATTCCGCAACACATGAAAAATACCAAACGAGGTGACTCAAAAAAGATGCCCATAAAACTATGGAAGTCAAATATAACCAAAATGCACCAACCCAATAGAAAATTATATACGTGTCACGGAAGAAAAAAAACTAATAATTAATAATACGATATAGTGCCCATAAAAAATATTTATGGCTGCCTTATTCCAATTCATACCACCGTATTTATCGCATTTCTTTTCAAACGTGTCGATTGTGTTAGAATTCACGACCGCCAGAGGTAAGACATTCCATTTATTAACAACCCTATTTAGTAAAAAACTTTCTGCGACAGTAAAAAACCTAGTATTGCCCCTTAATAATCGATACTGGTGTCCCCTTGTCGAAGCAGTCGATTGACGGTGTATCGATATAACGTAATGTATCATGGTCCATCCTTTCTATCCCGTTCAAAATTTTTCACACCTCGATCATATCCCCTTCACCTGCGTTCCCCAAATGTATTAACATATTAAAGAAATCAATTCTTTCTGCGTAGCTCAATCCTTGTGTGCTCACAAGAGCACGCGTAGCTCTTCTTTACACCCGCTCAAACAAACCAATGTCCCTCTGTAGGTATGAACTAAGCCTGGAAAAGCTCACGTCACCCCTCTCACGTCAGTGTCTTTATTCATCACAAAAAAAGGTGATTTCAAATGAAAAATTTCTCTGTTTCGGGACCCTCAGAGCAATTCCGTATATTTATAAGAGTCCTGAAATAAACTCGTTGCATTGAATATTTTATCTTTTTTCCTAGAAAATCCTAAGAAAAATATTTGTACGAGATTTAGATTTGAATAATAAATGTAATAGACACTCAAGAACTTAAATGCGTTTTATTTTTCCTACTTTCTCTTTTTAATTTTCGTTCTATTCGTCCAATTTAATGGAAACATTCAAATGAACTCAAATCGGAGGTTACGGTCTTCGTAATTTAAATTTGATTACTTTATTAACGTGTGGTAGGGAGAAAAAAAATGAAACGAAAGAGATGGAAAACTTGTGTGATCCATGATGTAATGAAATTAAATTATTTTTCGTGGAGATAGTTCTGTTTTCGGTATTTCGTTAGTTGGAAAGAATTATTTGTGCTTTTTCTAAATCATTTATTTATATAAATATATTAATTTTTTTGTTTTGGAAATGAGTTCTTAAACATAATGAAATCGAGCGTCAGAGAAAAAACGAAATTTCTTTTATTATAAGAAAATCTAGATCTTTATATCAGTAACAACGCTGAAATACTGCAGGGGCAGTAATAATATTCTTCCATTCAAATTTGTTAATCGAGTAAACTATGAGGCTTTTCGAATAGACGTCATAATAATCATCAGCATCACTCTGAGGGACAAACACTAGATGATCCCCACGGAGATCAATGTTAAAATATCTGATTTTAGAGTAGAAATGCGGAAATTTAGTGGGGGTTTTTCGCCACATAAATAATTTTAAAAATTGAATTGAATTTTTGGTTTTCGAAATATTTAGTTCGTTTGAAGGTACGAAACCTAAAAAATTTAATCTATATATATAAAATTGATTTTCAGTCTGTCTGTCTGTCTGTCTGTGTGTGTATGTTCTCTATACAAATCTACAATTTTAGATCGATCGTCGCCAAATTTTGCATATATACCAAATGGAACCCGACTTGAACAATAGGCTACTTTAAAATTTCGTCAGAGCAGGGCAAATGCCCCAAATGGGCAAAAAACCGTAGGGTAACAATGGTTTTTGGGCCTCAACAATCACTTTCCGAACGTTTACTTTGGTTACCGTGGTTCCCTAGCAATGCGTGTAAGACGTGTATATGCGTTTACAATGGTTTGTCACTTTTTCAATAATCGTCAGAATCATCATCAGTATCACTTTGAAGGTCAGGCAAAGGATGATCCCCATAGAAATCAGTGTTAAAATTGCCGATTTTACTCTATAAATGCAGAGGTTTTGTGGGGGTTTCCTGCCACATCAATAACTTTAAAAATTGCATAGAATTCTAGATTTGTGAAATATTGAGTTCGCTTAGAGATATACGAAGCCCAGGAGATTAAATATGAAGTAATTAGCCAGACCTACTTTTGAGTTGGATATTCAATTAAAATAAAATTTATTTCAACTTTTTTATTTATATAGCATGAAAATTAATGTCTCCGTATTGTCTTTTGATATTCAACTGCATAAGCTCATGTGGGTTAGAATATTATAAAATTAATTATGGGCCCGTAAAAAGTACATCGAAAAAATTCCACAGCTTTAAATAAGCATTTTTGGGAGCTGAAACAGGGGCAGATGGATAACTTGAAGTTCGGGGGGGGGGGGAATCGAAATACTTAGCGCCCCTTAAAAAGTATGAAAAAATTCATTTCTACGTTTCTTTACATCTAAATTTGTTTATTTCATGAGTCGCGCAGGAAGTCGCCATATTAGTTAACGTGGACACAGTTTGTATGTCCCACAAAGAGAGAGGTATCACATGATCCAAAAAGCCTCATTGAAGAAAGCCCGGGCAGCGCCGGGTATTATAGCTAGTATGAAATGATGAGCCAGACCCACTTTTGATGTGGTCATTGATTTCAACTTTTTATTTATATCGTCTCAAGCGCGAAAATGAGAATTAATGCCTCCGTATTGTTTTATAATATCCAATTCCATCAATCCATATAGTTTAGGATGTTTTTAAATTAATTTTGGGCCCATATAAATTACATTGAAGAAATTCCGCCGGTTTAATCAAGCATTTTTTGAAGCAAAAACAGGCAGATCGATAACTTAAACTGAATAAAAAAATTAGAAATATCTAGCTCCCATTATAAAAATAAAAACCAGTTCATTTCTGTTTCTTTAATTTATATTTGTTTCTTTCATGAGTCGCACAGGAAGTCGCCATATTGGTTACCTTGTACGTCCCTCAAGAAAGAGGGGAAATATCACGTGATCCAAAAAGCCTCATTCGTGGGATATATCACTCCTGTCTACGCTAGACACTTCAGTGGTATGGGAACTAGGGTAGGGATCAATAAAAGCATGTGTAGATCCGTATCCAGACATAATCCCGACAAGGTCGAAATCCAAACAGTTTAATATCCTGACACGGTCAAAAACACAACACGAATGAAATCTCGAGAGGTTGAAATCCGGACACGGTGAAAATCCCGAAGCACTCATAATCCCGACACAGTCAAAATCAATTTTTGTACAATTTTGGGCTCAAAGAATAAGAGGGTGTTCCGGCGCAGAATTTATGATAGACAAATTTTAAACATTTTATGTCAACGTATAAGCTGCACTTTCCTGCTTTCTGTCGGAATACATAATTTTTACAGAAATTGGACTTGTCTATCGACGCGGGACCCGCATTCCCGTCTACCTAGTCTGGGAGTAAAAAACCTGACGTAAGACCCACTTAACAGGGTTAATCTCGTGCACATTCCTGTACGGAATTTCTAACGAATCTGCACATGCCGGAGAATGTGTGTTCGAGTGTATGCTTGGTCTTAATGTATTTATGTTGTCGAGTTTCGCTTGTTTCGTGTTCATGTTGTCATCTGGCTTCTATTTTCTGAAGTAAAGATGGAAACGCTTGAATTTCCATGTTTCGTTAGTATCGTGTTATATACTCTCGACTACAATATGAATAAAATTTAAAGAAATTTAGAACGAATATTACAATATATCAAAAACGCATGCTCTCGCTACCTCCTCCAAACAGCGCCTCCGCCAATCTCTTCCTCTCCGTCGGGTCCCTTGGCACCCCCCTTTATTTTCCTTCAAAACGCCATCTTCGCCAAGTAGGTTCTTATGATAGATCAGAACCTCAAAATCATGATAAGTGAATTTTATACATTAAGCATTGAAAAAGCCACTTTATCTCCAAATTCCTTGAAAACAGGTTCATGTGTAAAATAATTGCATTTTAATCATGGAAATTGAGAATTTGGTTAGTTTATTTGTGAATAGCATTTCATAGTATGTAAAGAAAAGATTCATTTACAAGCCCTTGATTTTTTGGTAAATAAATCAACGTTCTTCACTATTTCACACTGGTGTGGTTAACATATACCGTATGATTCAAATGCTTATATAATTCATTTCGTGGTGTTTTTACTCTTGAAAATCCAGCATATGCGAACATGAATGAAATATTTATTTTCCATTAGCTTATTTCAGTTCCTTTAAAATAACTTCAGAAAAAAAAGCGGATAGAATTAAAGTAAATAATAATAATAATTAACAAGATAAATTTTTAATTTCATGTTTTACATGCGCATGCTCTTTCCAATGAGATTATGTTACGTTTTTTTTTTTATTTATGTTCCCCACCGACGTAGTTTCCGTGATATTTTCAAATTACCACCATGTTTTTAATTAAGGAAAGCGAGAAGCAGCCAATTAAACTAGAATGAGAAATACGCATCCATTAAGAAAAAATTACTAAGTTATTCGTTTGGACTTTAAAAAAAATAGTTAAAATTTAAAAAAAAATTGTTGTGAAAAATATGATGTGATGAAAACTTTACTCGTGAAATTTTTTTTCTCCCAATGAAAAGTAAATTTTTAACAAATTTATTCACTCGTACTGCTTTAATTGCCCAAAGGAAAGCAAATTTGCATTCAGTTGTGTTTTTTATATAGCTATATATAGCAAGAAAGCAGATCTCAGTACTCCTAAGTAATACGTTCCTGCATCCATGACGATTGCACTCATGACGAACATGCCCTGAAAGTCCGGACTTGGCAAAATGTCAAATTCCTACGAGTACCAATTTTCACGAGTCCCAAAATATCGAATACCGAGGAATGGTTTAAAGAGGAAAAAATACTCACAGTACAAAACTACAATCAGACCATCAGGGTGTGCGGTCGTGTGAGCATCGTGCTGGACTCTCCAATTCATTCAGGTTGGAACCCCGTTGGCAACACAATGGTGGTCTGCTGAAGTTTTTTTCTGTGGTGTTTTCCAATTGCGATTCGAAGTCGGTCTCCCGTTTGAAGAAGTCTCTCCACAGAACTTCAACACGATTCTTACATATTACGAAAATTCAAGCATTTACCATCTTCACTTCAAAATATGGGAGACAGATGATAGCAGCGGTAAGAAAAAGCATGCTTCTGACAATATAAATACGTTCATGCCATGCATATAGAGCGATTCTAAATTCATAGGACAAACTTTAAGCGGTGACATAAGAAACCTAAACGAGCATTTTTGAGCACAGAATGTGTATCCCAATCGCAATAACAAAGGCGGAGGAGGGTGTTTTTAGAGAGTGCACAACAGCACTTCACCAAAAACAAATGTCATATTTTTTTTGACGGATTTCCTCTGATATGTGTTATCAACCGTTCCAGGGTGCATCTGCACCTTCGGATTGGATTGGGGTTTTATTTTTTTATTGGTGCGAAGACCATTAAGGTATTATATGTATGACAAGATGTCGCTCTCCACTTGTTAATGCAAGATATACAAAAAAACTGGATGCTGTTTGAAGATGATTGTTTTTTGAGATGTTGATTGTTTGAGGAAAGATAAAACTCTCGCAAACAAGGGGCCTGGGTTCCACTCCCGTTAGAGGCCGAGAAAAGTTTTTCCTTCCTCAAAAAAGCAACATCTCAAAACATCAGCATCTTCACACAACATCAAGTTTTGTGCATATCTTGCATAAACAAGTGGAGAGCGACATCTTGCCATATCATCATAATCAACTATATACAATCCACTGCTGGATGAAGGGCTCCTCAAAAAGAATTTTCCATTTCACTCTGATACTTTAGCCACTTTCCTGATCTCGTCAATCCATCTTGCGTGGGGACGCCTTCACGGACGTTTAACACCACGCGGTTAACATGTTATCTAGAATACTTGTGGTCCATCTGTTGTCCTGTCTTTTTGCAATATGTCCATCCCATTTCCATTTCAAACGTTTGATTCTTTCCATGATATCATATACCTTTGTGTGGTTCCTTATCCAAGTGATTCGTTTTGTATCTCTCCTTGTGATGCCTTCCATACATCTTCCCATGCTCTTTTGTGTTGTCTGTAGCCTTTGTATAGTCTTGCTTGTGAGTGTCCATGTTTCAGCTCTATAAGTCAGCGCTGGTAGAAAACAACGGTTAAAAACTTTTCTTTTCAGGCATAATGGCATGTAGCTCTTCAGAATTACACAGTTTTTGTCAAAAGTGCTCCATCCGATCCTGATCCTTCTGTTTATTTCATTAATGATTCCGTTGTGCATGGTAATTTCTTGTCCCAGTTATACTTAGCTTTCCCCTTCTTCTATCTCTGTGTTGTTGAGCAAGATTGTCCTCTTCAATGCAAAGGGGTTGAACATAACTTTAGTCTTTTACAGATCCAATTTCAAACCCACCTAAATACTTGTTGCTGTCATATATATAGCCATCTGGTGGCCTGTCGGTTGTGAGCTATTAGCTGATCGTCACTGTCCATTGCACGGTCCTGTTCATCATATATACGCTCCAAGGAAGGGCATTCCCTAATTCTACACTAGCTTAGTGGTGAGAGGCTCGTGCGGAAAACGAGGATCCCAGGTTTGACTTCCGGTAGAGGCAGAGGTGCGCTTTTTCCTTCCTCTAAAAAAAATCAACATCTCAAAACATAAGCATCTTCACACAAAATCTAGTTTTCTGTATACCTTGCATCAAGGTTATGCTGCGCTAAACAATGATCAAGTAGTATATTGATTTGTGGTACAATTTGCGTTACCCAAGGCTGACCATGCGAAGGCCTACCGCATTACAATACCCTGGAATGGATTGCACTTATCATAGCAAATCGGTCAGGAAATTTTGATATTAAGAGATGGTGGTTTTTTTTTTTCGACCCGAAATATACTGAGAAATTTAATTTTCTGGTTGTTATTCCATGAAACATATTTTGGAATGAATAGTGATTTGTCGGGGTTCCGGGTTCGATTCCCGGAGGAGTAAAATCACTTTTCTTTCCAAATGTTAGTTTCAGCATTACAACCAGAAGATTAAATTTCTCAGAAAAATTTGATATTTGCTTGTGGTGAAATGTTGTCGTGCGATCTCTAAAAACACCCCGGCACCCCACAAAGGCGGTAGGCCTTTGCTATTTCGATTCAACCGGACATTCTATGACCAAAAAATGTGAGTCTTGTATCACCTATTAAAGTTTGTCACATGAATTTAGAATCACCCTGTCAATGCCATATTCCAGAGCATTTATGCGGAGAAGTAAAATTGAATTGTGAAAATACATTCCGATAAAAATGTCACTATTCAAAGAAAAACTTGTTGTATGCAAATTCGCTATAAGAGAGAGAAGACTCGATCGTATATTTTTCTCCATTGGTCAATAGTACACGCTGTTGTAGCGCTATACTGAATGGTTATGGATCAAACGGACCGCGAGCGCTTGAACATATCTGAGATGCTAGAGTATGTTTAAATAAAGGCAAGAAACATTCCTCATACAAATTTACGTTAAAAAATACGCATTCCATACGATTCCCTAACTTATTAACTTGCAAAACATATGTAAGCGGAGCACGTTACTCACAATTTCTGAATAGATACGTTCACTAGCTGAAGTTGCGATGTATTATTCCATGCACGTTCTTTACTCTGTGAATATGTGCTGAAGTTCATTTATGGTTCAGCTCATATGGAAATAAAGCAAAAATAAAAGGCGCATGGGGGGGAATTCTTCCAAGAATTTCATTTTTCCCAAACACACACTCGTAGAAAATTCTTGAAGAAATATCTTCAATAAGCATGAAAATGTCTCGCATTTAAACCATAAGACGGATGTCAAAAACATCTCTTTCTTTTCGTTTGTCTCATTCAAAGCAAGTACGTGGTGAACATACGTTCGAAATGGAAGAAAATTGATGTTGACAGTATTGTCGTATTTTGAGATGGCTATGTCTGCATTTAAAAACAATAGATTTTTTTTGAGAGGAATATTTGTATGTTATTTAGCTGCTATATAGGTTGTAAAGCAGGGCCGGATTTCGAATTGATGGGGTCCTGGGAAAAAGAGCTATTAATCCCCCCCCCTTCCCACTGAATGTTGTCGAAGAGGTTTAGTACTTCAGAAAGTACAGTACAAGTTGCTTGTTAACACATCGAAAAAAAGGGATATTCACTATTTTAAATGAGAAATGCATTGTAAAATTATTCATGAAATATCTTACAATAAGTAATATTTCTGCACTCTGATATGAGCACAATCGTTGATAATATCGTAAAAATCTAAATTTTGAGTTATCTCAGTTTCAATACATAATAAAGCTAAAGATGGCAGTTCTTCCTTGTAAAAGACTTCGAGGGTGTGTGCGCGCATGTGTGTGTGTGTAAAGCATGTTTTAGCCCGAGGAGCCAATTTATCCTGTATAATTGAGCGAGTATTTTTTTTCTTTGTTACAGCCATGAGGCTGAGGCGTTTCCCGTCAGTTCGCTCTTTATTTTCGACATGTACAGTTAGCTCTCAATTTCCCCGTGTATGTTTTTCCCTTAACACTTGTGATGTCGTATTTATTTATGGATTAAAATGTTTAATACGTTCGCGAGAAGTCGCTCTCATCTCTGTTTTCTACATCTTCCCAGCAATATTCCGATAACTTCAGCCAACTGATGGTTTTATCCTTTTTAATAAGAAGAATTATCTTTCCCTAGAACGGTTTGATACTGATGATGTGAATGATGATTCAATGCTACCTCGACAGTTGGAAACGTCTGATCTAAACCTCTAGTGTTATTCAAACATTTGTGGGATTGTGTCACCAACCTAAACCAAGGATGAATATGTTTTCAGTTGGCCTGTAAATATTTATAATGTTCATGAAGATTTGAGGGCTCCATGCTGATTACACATGCGAACTTGCCATCGTTTCATAAATAATTTTACGATCAAAAAGATGTGAAATAGAGTGATCGAACGAAAGACTGCGACACATCTGAACATATTTTTGTCTCGTGGAGTTAATATTGCAATCGATGCATTTTACATGATTTGTGAAATCTATCACCGACTGGTATGGTGTTAGAATTGGTATTCAACACGGTTTGCTATGTATGGGCACTTCGGAAATAATGCGATGGGATTTAGGGAAAATTCTTTGATTTTCCAAAATTTTACCGAGTAAAATTTAAGAAAAATATATACTATTATAAACCTGGGGCCTCCTTAAAACATGTTGCCCATGTGGAAATCGGACCCTGGTGTTAAGTCATGCCTTTATGCACTATACCCTCAACCTATTGAACTGTTGGTGAACCGAACATTCTTTTAATTACAACCAAATAACCTACCCACTTTAGGTATGCCATTCATTTTAGTTGGAGACTTTATACGTCTTGAGATAAAAAAATTATTATTGTCTTTTGCTCATAGCCCCCCCCCCCCACTCTCTGACGTAAAATTAGAAAGTTGTTGCTCTGTCTCTTCTAAACAAAAATATTTTCGTTTCTAAATGCAATATTAGTCGAGATATTTGAATTAAATAAATGTCTGAAAATAAGGAAAGAACAGAGCGATTGTGAAGGAAAAAACTCCAGAAAAAAATTCGTAACATTCTTTTATAGTTTATTTAAACTTTTCCACATTCTTTGATGCCCCCCCCTTCCTTCATTCATGTTATATTTCCACAATATTTCTCTGATTTTTTAAAATGCAAGCGAATATTGCACTTAGAAACGTGTTTTTGTCCCTTTGTTGGCCTCAGAAGGAGACATTATAGCAACAACGTTCTATTTGAGTTTTTTTGGGGTAGGAATCTACGTATAAGAATTTATTTTTTTTCAATTTCGATAACTCTACAATCACTTTGCAATATGAATGACGTATAAATGGAGTTTATTTGGTTGGAAGTATGCCTCTAGGATCAGCGGTCTCCAGTAATTCGTGCACGGAAAGGAGTAATTCGCGCAAAGCATCCTGTACATACGGTATGTAATGTACAAAATTACGAGTTTCGAAGGAAAAAAAATCATTAATTCGGCTGCAATTTAATATCTAAGCAAATATATTAAAATTGGAGATAACACTTTGAAATAAATGGTTTAAAAATTCAAAAAATATATGTATATTTTCTTGAATATATCTATTCTATAATATAAAATCACAAACAAACTCGAAAAGGGCCTGTTGCTAAGCAACCGAGTGACGGAAGTCTGTTACGGAAGTGGGTTCGATTCATATATCGATATTCACATTCATATATCGATATGATATCATATATCGATATTGGGTCGATATTCACATATCGGGACCCATTTGACCCATCGGGACCATGTTATGTGCATGTACCAAGAGGCTCCTACATCCTACAGCAGAGCCCTTAGGCTGGAATTTAGATTTCGAGCCCCCAAACCAGCTTTTCAGGGGCCCCTCTGTGATTAATTTATAGTGTGAAAAATCAAAAAGTGATAAGAATCGTTGTGGCCCCTGTCAGCCCTTCCTTTGTGGAGGGGGGGGGGAGGTCCATGCCGAGAGGTATATATATGTATAATATACACACACAACAGCAGTGCTCCCAACACAGGGTCGGGGTACCCGGGGAAGATTTCACGTATAAGTAAAAAGTTTTCATTTCCAGGGGCCCTTGATGGATCTCATTGTTTTCTTGCTGCTTTAACGTTGAAAAATTTCGATAGCGGAAGCAAAAGATATATCCAGTCTGGGGCCCCACCAAAAGTAAGCGAATTGGTGTCCCGGGTAATTGGTTGGGGGGTCCTGGATTTTATTCGTTAGTAAAACGAATACAAATGAAAATTTTTCATGGCACTCGCTCCGGGGGATGACCGACAAGCTTCCAAGTCGGGGGCCCCATGTTTACAGGTTTCATTTTGGGGGCCCTGGATGAATCTCATTCTTTTCTGTTGTAGAATTTGCAACAGCGGAAGCCCGAGATAAAGCCAGTCTGGGGCCCCACCAAAAGTATGCGAATTGGTGTCCCGGGTAATTTTTTGGGGGCCCTGGATTTTATTCGTTCGTAAAACGAATACAAATGAAAATTTTTCATGGCACTCGCACCGGGGGATGACCGACAAGCTTCCAAGTCGGGGGCCCCATGTTTACAGGTTTCATTTTGGTGCCCTGGATTTTATTCGTTGGTAAAACGAATACAAATGAAAATTTTTCATGGCACTCGCACCGGGGGATGACCGACAAGCTTCCAAGTCGGGGGGCCCCATGTTTACAGGTTTGATTTTGGGGGCCCTGGATGAATCTCATTCTTTTCTGTTGTAGAATTTGCAACAGCCGAAACCCGAGATAAAGCCAGTCTGGGGCCCCACCAAAAGTATGCGAATTGGTGTCCCGGGTAATTGGTTGGGGGCCCTGGATTTTATTCGTTGGTAAAACGAATACAAATGAAAATTTTTCATGGTACTCGCTCCGGGGGATGACCGACAAGCTTCCAAGTCGGGGCCCATGTTTACAGGTTTCATTTTGGGGGCCCTGGATGAATCTCATTCTTTTCTGTTGTAGAATTTGCAACAGCGGAAGCCCGAGATAAAGCCAGTCTGGGGCCCCACCAAAAGTATGCGAATTGGTGTCCCGGGTAATTTTTTGGGGGCCCTGGATTTTATTCGTTCGTAAAACGAATACAAATGAAAATTTTTCATGGCACTCGCACCGGGGGATGACCGACAAGCTTCCAAGTCGGGGGCCCCATGTTTACAGGTTTCATTTTGGGGCCCTGGATTTTATTCGTTGGTAAAACGAATACAAATGAAAATTTTTCATGGCACTCGCACCGGGGGATGACCGACAAGCTTCCAAGTCGGGGGGCCCCATGTTTACAGGTTTGATTTTGGGGGCCCTGGATGAATCTCATTCTTTTCTGTTGTAGAATTTGCCACAGCCGAAACCCGAGATATAGCCAGTCTGGGGCCCCACTAAAAATCTGCGTATTGTGTCCCCGCTACTGGATGTGGGGCCCTGGATTTTATTCGTTGTAAAATTGATAAAAATGAAAAATTCTCACAGGGGGGTGTCCGACAAGCTTGCAGGTCAGGGCTTCATGGAAATGTTGGCAGGTTGTAATTCGGTGCCCCTGAATGTATCTCATTGATTTTTGTGGTTTAACATTGTAAAATTATCAACACATCGGTAGCCCAAGATATATCCAGTGTGGGGCCCCACTGAAATTCAGCGAATTGAATCTGGGGAACCCCATGGGGAAGTTTTCTGGGGATACTTGATGAATCTCATTTGTTTTTTGTTGCTTTATTATTATTTTCATTAAAATTCGCTTCTTCAGTAGGCTGGTGCTTTCACACGTCCCTTTCCCCTTTTCCATAGCACGCTGATGAAGTGGGACGAAATAAACAAGATATGTCCGGGAGAGAAGTGGGGGGGGGGGTTGGCCGCCAAAGGCGGCAGGGGGGCAGAGCCCCCCTAGTATATATATATACTCTCTTAGATGAATGACAATAAAAGAATACCCTTCTGTGTCACCAAGAACGAGAAATCACAAAAAAGTGTTATCCTACGTAATACAAGTATAACAGTGATAAAAGAAAAATCGAATATATTACAAGAAAGTTCCAAAAGGAATTTCTATTCCTTCAGAATCCTTAATTTGTTGTTAAAAAAGTTTAAGAATTTCACCGAATACTTTCGGGAAACGTCCAAGATCTGTCTGTCATTTGCAGCATTTAACACGTGTAGTAACTTGATTTTTCTGGAGACAACTATTTAAATTTCCTGAGTTGTCACGTTATCAGATGTTGCATTGGAAATTCCCCGGGGAGATTTTTCTCTTACTTATGGCGTTCCTTTAATTTCAGGATTCCTAATTAAGAAGAATCTGTTCTTGACGAATCTGTGACAGAAATTTCTTTTCCGGATTTCGAACTAATTTTTGGAAATCCGTTCTCAGACAAAAATCTCTCTCTTAGAATCCGGATTTCTCTCTTTTTCCTTATCATAGAGGAACACATTGGATCGATATTCGTTTATTAGTGTTCGCGCGAATACAACTACGTTACTATCTCAATGGCAAGTAAGTTAGTGCGTAATAAAAACAGAAACCCAACAGCAACTTGTCGATAAAACGACGAATCCAAAATCTTGATCTTGACAATAAAACACGAATGGAACTTTCTCACTTCGTGGCTTGCAAATTCAAAATATTTGATAGACTTGAAATAAAATATACACGTGTACAAAGAAGTTTTATCATGAACTACTTTAGAATTTTAACACTACTCCCCTCAAAACTAGTGATTCTCTTTATAAGAATGTTTCTGAGACTTTTTTGGATGTCGCGGCCCCATGTAGTGCTGGTCAAAGCTCGTGGTCATAGTGACTGACTCGCATCACGAGGTCCCGGGATCAAATCCCACCGTCGCCACAGTGGTGGGCGGCTGAAGTTGGTTTTCTGTGGTTCCTAACTTCGAGATGCGAATGTAAAAGCCGCTGTCCCCATTAAAAAGTCTCGCCGCAGAGAGCAACAGGCCTACAACATTAAAATCTTCAAACATTACATTTAGTCATAGTTCGAAAAATACGTGACAGATGGGAGCACTATACAAGCATTACACAGAAACAAGCTTCACGTTAGGTTCGGACACGCATATCCCAACATGTACCAATTCGCTAGAAGTTCTTCAGAGGAATATGGACGAGGTACATGCGTGGTTTAATAGTAGATCGATTTTGACGCCACACTCCCATAAAATCCAAAATGTATCGTTTTTAAATAAATTTCATGTCAAAATTCTGAATAAGTGACAATTGCGCAGCACAAAATGTGTTATTCATTTTATGGGAGTGTAGCGTCAAAATCGATCTACTGATGATTCAGAAAGTCGACAAAGCTTAGACCTACTACTGCTACTACTACTACTAAACCACACATGTACCTCGTCCATATTCCTCTGAGAAACTTCTAGCGAATTGGTACATGTTGGGATATGCGTGTCCGAACCTAACGAAGCTTGTTTCTGTGTAATGCTTGTATAGTGCTGCTATCTGCCACGAGTTTTTCGAACTATGACTGAAGTATAATGTTTGAAGATTTTACCGTTGTAGGCCTGTTGCTCTCTGCGGCGAGAGTATCCAATCTTACAATCATTTGGATGTATATACATATATATATATTCTTTGCCCCTCCCCCCCCCCCGGGCAAAGTTGAAAATGACGGCACTGAAGTGCTCCATCCAATCCTGGTGCTTCTATTTATTTCATTGATGATTCCGTTGTCCATGGTAATTTCTTGTCCCAGGTATACATAGCTTCCTACTTCTTCTATCTCTGTGTTGTTGAGCAAGATAGTCTTCTTCAACGCAAAAGAGTTGAATATAACTTTAGTGTTTTGCAAATTCATTTTCAAACCCACCTGAATACTTGCCCCTTCGCCAGGTTCTTGCATCATTTCTTTCAGGAGGAGACATACCATGCTCTAACAATATTAAAATGTTTAAAAGTTTCCGGAAAAAGCTATGGGGTCACTCAGCTCAGATTCCTGCCACCTTTCTATGTATAGTCCCCCCGTCTCGTCTTTCTAGTGTTAAGGGATAGAGGTAAATTTGACAAATTCCGCAAGGATTCCCAACTATTGTTACAGTAACTTATGTGAATCTGCCTTGGTTAGTATTTAGTTAATTACATTACTCGTTTTATAGAACATCGTACAAATTGTACGTCTCCGTTGCTCATACGTCATATTCTTCTGAAATGACGCAAACGAACAACTCGATTTCTTTATGCGTAGGATTATATTCAATTAAGGCCTTATCTTCGTTCATTTATGTAACGATATATCGGGAATCAACGTATGCGATAACATATTCTCTTATGGTTAGTAGTTCTTAGATATGCTGTGTGTGTGTGTGTGAATAATTTTTCTTTTCTCACGCAGAAACCGGCATATGTGAGTTTTGTTTCCTTGTTATTAATTCAGTTGGTTAATCTAATATTTCTCCTATAATTATATCTATTGCATTATAAATGGATTTTTTTATCTATCAAAGTTCAATTTGATTCTCTTGAATAGTCAGACAAGAATAGAAAGTTTAGTTTAGCTGAAGAAACATTGTTAATTCAATAATTTTCATGATTAACTTTCTTTCTATTTATTCAATTTTGTTGTTGTTTTCTTTCATAATGCAAACGTAAAGGAACTAAGAATATTGAATACTGTAAAAATTAAAATGTAAGTCCTAATTCTGCCTTTATCTCATCAACCGTTAGTCGTATAGATGTGGTTTCGATTTAAGAAATGCGCGGAATGCATTCCAAAGCCACTATGTACAAGTTTTGAAAATACAGTGTGTCACAAAAAAAAAGTCTAATTTTTTGTAATGGCACCATGTCTGAAAAACTCAATCAGAAATTCAAAAACTGGAGTAAAGTTGGGAAAGGACAGCACGATTGGCTTGTCCTTCCAACAAAGAAGCCTTGTCTGTTAGTATATGCTATTCTTTCTCGACTTTTCCACTATTTTTGAATTTAAAAATATCTAAGCGAATATTGCACTTAAAAACGTGGACATTTTTTGGTTGTATGTAGAAATGTTCTTTCCACTTGTTAATACAATATTCCTCGAAAGACTGGTTATTATTATTATTTTTGGAGATGATTATTACAAGGAAGAAAATTCCTCTCTGTCTCCACGGGGACTCGAACTCCTGCCTGGGGTGGCTTATGCCATTCACGAGCTATTAGTTGAGTGCTGCCGACGTCCATGTACGGAGCCTTTCGAAACACGCACACACGGTCCCACAAAATTTCAAAAAAAAAATTTGGCAGTTAATGGCTATACAGTACGGTTAAGAATTTTAAATCTCAGCTTTAGATAACAATTTTGCATGTTGTATTGATAATATTTTACCTCACACAAATAACATCAATTAAAATTTGGAAGCAAACTTGATAATTTAACTAATATATTATTATTCATAAAATATTATCTAATATGATGTTGCAAATTTTTTTCTTACAGCATTATAACTAAAATCCGGTTGCTTATTTCAATCAAAGAATTTTAACACTTTAATTTGATAGATGGCGGAAGAGCTTCCAGTCCATTGACGTTTTTCTCACATGTAAATACAGGGTGGGCGAAAAGTCCGTAGAAAATTTAAAAATTCATAACTGGAAAAATAACCGAAATAAAAAACAGCTTATTTGATGTGTTTGATTATTTCGATGTGTGTTTCAATGAAATTTGCGTGTGTAAAAATTTGTGAGTGTGAAAACACTATTATAATAAGTCTGCCGTAAAAAATGCCGCCCCCCCCCCCCGTAATCATGCCGCCTCGTCGACTCATGCCTTGCGCCGGCCCTGATCTCTATGTTAAATATTTCAGAAAAATTTCAAAATTTCAACCCCGAAAGCAAAGAAAATATAATGACTCATCAAAAAGAACTGAAAGAAATTATCTGCTAGAAACAGCAAAATAGCTCTTGATCAAAAGCGGGACATATGGTCACGGGCATTTTATTTGATAATCAATGGTGTGAGGCTTTGAACGAATAATATAAGAAATACAGGTTTATCCCACAAAGTCCCCGAAACTAAAGCCCACCCTCTCACCAGGATCGTCTTTAGGTGCGACACACGATCCTGGCAAGAAACTCCAACAACACCAAGGACAGCCGGAAACATTGATAAGGAGGGCACCTCGTTGGCATTCGGTAGTACTATCAGCATCTGAAGCTGGTCGCAAAAGCTGTGGATGAAACGTTAGATAAGATTGGAAGACCACGACCAAACAGCACCGGTATATAAGTCCCTGTTTTCAATGATATGATTGTTACCAAATTAATATTTGCACACACTCTAATCACTATATCAGTGTTTTTACTTTCAGATATTTGAAATTGAAAAACGATTTGTTACATCGTTATCAATTGGACAAGATTGTAAACACTGAAACACTGTAAGTGCCAAAACCAAATTCAAACACCGTTTTTTACGTCAAAGTGTCAAATGAGCAATGATCTTTTCAACGTAAAAAGTATCCGGTAATCCTGTAAGTAGTTTGAAAGACCTGTAAAGACGTCGCAAGTGTAAACGTCCCTACGGGTTGCAAAAACAGGTTTTTTTTTGCGATTTCTCACATATTCGCGTTTGGCATTTGCAACGTTTACCACTTCCATCCTTCAATTATCTCTACAAAATGAATTTTCACTATTAGGAAGTCCGTTTTCTAAAATGTATTCGTGCAGAAAGATAATTGCACACAATATTTTGTGGTTCAAAAGATGACTTCGTGAGAAAATATTATATGCTTATTTTAGTTTTGTTTTCTAACAACCCTGGATTTCACTTCCCGTGTCAGTTTGACATCACGTGTAACATACAGAGTGTTCTGTAAGTTCTAATGCAGACTTTACTTCTTAAACTGTCCCTAGGTATAGTTCAATTTAAAAAAAGGCGTTCAAAAATTACCTTGTACCAGCTTTGAGAGTGAAATGATTAGTTATTTAGTGTTTGAAAAATCTAAATTTTTAAACGGTCCCCTTGTCTTCTACCTTCCAATTAGAGAGTTGTTGCCTAGTGTCTTTTGCGCGCAAACAACAAAAATCCTACGTTTCTAAATGCAATACTCGCTGATATATTCGAATTCAAAAATCGGAGAAAAGTGGAAAAATTACATAAATGAGGGAAAAAAGAGCGTTGTCCCGTTAGTTTTCGCTGTTCTTTCATATAACTATCCTGAATTCACGTATCTTAGCGAACATTGCACTTGGAAACATGGAATTTTTTTATATTAGCCTCGGGAGGTACAGGGCAAGAACTTTCTAATTGGGAGTTTAAAGACAAGGGGACCCTATAAACATTTAAATTTTATTTCGCTACACATTGTACTTTCACTCTCAAAACTGTCACAGGGTGATTTTTGAAAGCCTTTTGAGCATTTCTTAAATTGGAGTCGATCACACCTCTACGACGGACGATTGATGAGATAAAGGCCACACTTACTGGACACCCTGTATATTTCGCAGCCTTGTATGTTTACATATACGGATACATATAACTGAACGAATTTGAAACTTGACATTGATGGATTGGTACTATTCCCTCGAAATACCGGGGACGAAAGATTTAACTGTTCCATATCGGAGTAAATAACTCTTCACGGCAGCTTCGAGATTTACTCCAAAAAAAAAATTACACCGCTTCGATAAACTTTGAGCATTTTGATGGAGCTACAAAGTATCGCGCCAATACACAAACACGTACAAAATTCAAAAAAATATTCCTCTTCCCCGCGTTTTTATATCAAAGATGACCGAAGTTATAAAAGTTTTACCAAAGTGCTCGATGGAGTGAAAAAGTACGTATGTCGCGAAAGTTTTTCCTTGTACGTAAATTTTATGAGAAAGTTTGTGCAGATGTAAAGCTTCCAAAAATGTCGTCACATTCAAATGATATCCAGCGAGATGCAAAATTTCTAAATTTTGATGTAAATATAGGAGATAATTTTAAGTTGAAGTACTCAACAGAAAATCTGTTCTAATTTCTGTGATCAGGAACAATGGATATACAGTATTTTACGGTAATAATTTAACAAATAATTGAATTTTTTTTTTAATTGGAACCATACCTCTACGAGGAACGACCGATGAGATAAAGACCGATTTAGGACTTACGGGACACCCTGTATATGCTACGCGGTGAATATGATAAATTCGGTTTTTCTACGTAATAATCGGTTTGTCTCATTTAACGTAAAATACTCCTACTACTACTACTACTAAACCATACATGCACCTAGTCCATATTACTCCGCGGAACTTCTTGCGAATTGGTACATGTTAGAACAGTGATTCCCAACGTGGGCGTTAACGCTCCCTTGGGGACGATGGAATGTTCCGGGGGGGGCGGTAAAAGCTACAGGTATGACATAGGATCCTATGGGTTTGATTGCGTTGGAAGTCGATGGAAGAGAAAAATTTCTGAAGAAGGGGGCGATGGGACAAAAAAAGGTTGGGGAACTATGTTTCAGAATATGGATGTGTACGTGTAGTAAACCTTCCGTGAAGTTTGTTTCTGAGTAATGTTTGTTATGTATAGTGCTGCCATCTGCCATCAATTTTTCTAACTATGCACGAAGTGTAATGATTGAATAGTATACCTACAACGGTACAATTTCAAAAAAAATTCTCAATTATGTGCTCATGAATCATTTTGGACATGTTTGCGAATGAAAATACAGTGTGTCACAAAATAAAATATCTACATTTTTCTATGGACAAACACTGTCGTAAAAAACTCAATTAGAAAGTTATCGCCCTATCTCTCCTGAGGCCAATCACGAAGAAAATGTCTCTGAGTACAATATTCGCCGATATATTTAAATTCAAAAATGTGGAAAGAACAGCATAAACTTATGCGCGTGGACAAAGAGCTATTCTCCCCTCATTAATGCTGTTCTTTCCCAACTTTTCTCCGATTTACGAATCCGAATTTCTCAACGGGTATTGTTGCACTTGGAAACGTGGAAATTTTTTTTGTTGGTCTCGGGAGACACAGGATAACAACTTTCTGACTGGAAGTTAGGGGACAGAGGGACGGCATAAAAATTTAGATTCTTTGTTTTGCGATACACTGTATATTCACTCTCAAAACTGGTATAGGATGACTTTTGAACACATTTTGAGCATTCTTTTTAAAGTCGAGACTATATTTCTAGATCAAACGGTTGATGAGATAAAGGTTGGACTATGACTTAAAGGGCACCCTGTATATGAGTTATTCCCAGGGTGACCATACGTCCCGGTTTTCTTTGTTTTTTCTGCCCGTCCCGACTTTTTTGCAAAAGTGTCAAGATTGAAAGATTGAAATTATTTTTCATCGCCTAAAATTTTTTTTCGATAATTACAACTATAAATAAGAACAATAATTTGTCTTGTTGAATGTTTTATTCCGTGAAATTCATTTTAATCCACTGCAGTTTGCAGTAACGCTTCGTTTCCCGCCATTGCGATTTTTCCGTAATTTCAGCAATATTTGGCGACTTTGTACACTTTTGGCGTTGTTCTTGGTGATAATTGGTGATGTCCCGTATTTTCCCGTATTTGGAATTCTAATTTCCCGAATTTCTCTCAAGGAAAATTTGGTCAGCCTAGTTATTCCGTAAATTGCATAAATTTATTTTTCAACCATTTACAATCAGTATAAAAATAGTTTACCGAATGAGTTCAGTGTAAATGTTCTTATTTTCCTAAGCCTCAGAAAAGACTCAGTTTGCTTCTGGAACTCTCCGAACAATTGCGTGAAACTGCTTCATTCAAGGATCACATTCCACATCAATAACAACCAGCTCTTTCTTCATTACGCAACTGCATCCTGAGACATTTCCGTTTCCTCGTAAGACAGAATCGTTTTATCCGACAAAGGAAATTAGTTTAGAGCTTAAATAACTCCGATCCGCGTGGTCAACGGGAGCTTTTAAATGCAACTTATATTAATCAATTACCGATACTTTCCGTGGGAAATCGAGACTTTTCCCGTCAGTTGGAACAAGACGGAGATTTAATTGGTCCTGTTTCTTTTTAGGAACTCTATAAGCTCCTGTTAGTTTATTAGGCGAATGAGAAGGAATAAATAGATCATAGAAAACACCAAACTGAAGTTTCTTTTGGTGTATATTTTTGTTTTTATGAAAAGTTTTGAAAATTCGCACTAGAGAAAGTGAACTACTCGAGAACCAGCACATTATCCTGGAATGGACTAGGAGTCACGCAGGTAACCTAGATCAATGGTTCTCAACCGAGGGCCATATGCCCCCCCCCCCACCTTCTAGTTATACTGGGATACTTCTAGGGGGCCACGGAAGAAAATTTGGAAAGGGTAAATGACAGGTGGTTTGGAGGGCTGCAGAGAGCTTAGAAGAAAAATTAAGGTGTGATGAAATAATGTTTTTTTAATAGTGACTGTGCACTTTTACAGAATCCAACAAAACCACTCACAAAACCAGGGCCGTCTTAGGGCATGGGCCCACCCGGAGACGTTTATAAGTGCAATATTCAGATTCGAAAAACGGACTAAAATTGGGAGAAAACGGCGTTAAATGCGGGAATACCGTTTTAACCGGTTTTAATGCTGTTTTTTTCCTCAGTTTTCCTATTTTTTTCTCATTGGAGAGAATATCTCAGTGAATGTTGCACTTAGAAAAATGGAATTTTTTTCTTGTCCTCGGGTGAGGAAGTACAACGACATTCTAATTGAGGTTTCGGGCATACGGGGACTGTATTAAAAGTTAATTTTTGTATTTTAATAACTAAACAACCCCTTGAAACACGAATGAGATGTCTGAGTACTGCACGTTATATATATATATATTTTTTTTTTTAAGAAGACGGAAATTTTATACTACAATCGGC
The DNA here is from genome assembly GCF_987345545.1 of Pholcus phalangioides. NCBI lineage: Eukaryota > Metazoa > Arthropoda > Arachnida > Araneae > Pholcidae > Pholcus > Pholcus phalangioides. Next base: position 4,630,839 of record NW_028301609.1, read on the forward strand.
ACTGTTCGACAATAATGAACGAAATACAGAGAACAATACAGCATTATACTGTATGATGCCAAAGATTTCATCTTATTACTATTACTTGTTAATTCTACTCAAATGGCGTCTTCCATCTTTCGAATATCGAAGTATTTGTATACCACCTGCTAAAATCTCGTCATTGGCACACAGCGGTGGGTCATGGTTTGGTTAGGAGGAGGAGGAAGGGTTTCACTATATGGGCCTGTGTTTTTTAAGATAGATCTTTGTCAAATTTACGATATTGATACATATATTTAACCTTTTCAGCAGTTTTTAAAATTTTTCTGATCCGCATTTTATAACTGCCACAGTGAAAATCATATAACTTTCCTAGCAATTGCCACCTATTTGCAAGAAGAGTACAAAATTCCCGAAGCGCTACATCGGCTTGCTAGTTCGATTATGAGTGACGTTAACTCACTACGTTAACATGATAAATGTTTATTTTTCGCCCATAGAAGTTCGCCCCATTTAACGTCATATCATTTTCTTTAATTACGCGTCTGCAAAGTCAACAGAATAAAATACTGAGAACTTTTGTGCGGGCACCAAAGTACATCAGAGGGGCTGACATTAGAAAAGACCTGAAGATTCCAACCATCCTCAGCTACATCCAACAAATCTCAGAGGATCACTTTGAAAGGATGAGGAACTCAGAATACGAGCATCTGAGAGAGCTGGTCGAACTGCTCTATTGCATAGAGTGGCATTTTGGTGAAGTTTGGCTGATCTTTGTGTATTTTACTATTCTGATGGTAGCATTTATCGGACTGTATGTGTTTTTTTTTTCTCTATTAACTTACAAGCACTTCACATCTACACAAACACGCACAAACTTGTCTATAACCCTCTTCATAGCTAGCAAGAGCAGTCTGTAAGTCGCCAGGCAGCCCCTTTGGGCTGGCAGCGACGAGAAAAATTAAATTCTGTCTGTCTGTCCATTTAACGTCATATCATTTTCTTTAATTTGCATTATCGTTTTCCTTTCTTAGGCGATTCGTGATTGTTAAATTGTATTCGTTAAATTCGCAGTTGTTAATTCGTAGTTGTTAAATAATTGTTATAATAAAACAGGATGAATAAATTTTTACTTGTAAATGTAAAACGCCAATTCGTTTCCAAAACCTTCTGTATTTTATCCTTGAGGCTTTTTATTCCAAATGCATTTTTGTTTTTGACGTAAGCCTCCAATTTTGGCAATTATGCATGCAATATAAATGCCTCTAGTTTTGGGGTTACCTGAAGTTATAGTCGTACTCAAGTATATGATCTTAACGAAAAGTCGTACGAAATAGTTTTACACATTGCACACATTATTTATATAATATTTCATTTTCTCCGAAATTTTTAATAAATAACACTAGTAAATTGAAACAATGATGTAATTTCATTCTTTTCCTATTTAAGCTTTAATATTCCTTGTTTTTATTTTAAATCTAAAAAAACAAAATTTCTACAGTTGAATCAAACTTTGAGTTGTAAGAATCCAAAAATAAATTAAAATTCGTCTCCAAATTCAAAAAATATATATATATTCCACGAATTCCTCACATTTGAAAAATAAATCTAAATAATAAATTTTCTTTGCATTCTTTGTGAGAAATCGTAATTTCGTGTCATCATTTTCTGATCTAATGCATAATGAAAGTTTCATTATAAAGCTCTTGAGCCTCGCGTTCACAATATTTAGCATTTTTGAACATTGTCAAGTAAGATTTTCTTTCATTAGGGAGGTTATTATGAAAGCGAGATTTCTTTTCACACATAAAAAATATCTCTCATTTCTCTATCTTCACCATATATATTGCATATATTTCTTCATACTCTGCTTTCTAAATTGCATTAGCATATCTTTTGGATTTGATCAAAATATTTAATAAGGATGTGAATGGGATTCTCGAGTACGAAAAATCGAGAAGAAAAATAATGAAAAACTGAATATGTATCATTGTTCTCGCTTCATTCATATAATACAAGAATAATAGTTTTCTGTCAGGAAAAAGAATTATAATTATTTTCTTATTTCTACCTTCTTTGTTGTTTCAGACATATTTTCTTCCATTATGTCAAAAGAGTGTGAAAAATTATTATTGAAAACGTATTTTTGAGTATGAGATTTAACAATATCTTTTCCTTCAAGAAAGATATTTCATTATTAAAAAGTTTCAAACATTTCTTAAAATATTCTGTTGTCTTTTATCACTATTTAAATATCCATGAATATTTGATATACTGAATTTCTATTTGAAGTAAAAGAGCCATATTTAATTTTATTTGATTATTCTTTTTAAGCATTTCTTTAATTTTTATTTTCCGCAACCTTATACCTGAGTGATATTCAACTGTATTATTGATTCAATGAGTCGCGAATATGTAAAACTATCTGTAATGCCCGGCGCTTCCCGTGTTTTTGCTATATACTAGGAGCAAAGTGTTAAAGATTGGCGACGCCCTTAGGAGCCGCGACGTACACTTTGAGAAACGCGGCCTTAGAGAATTAACTGCTTTGAGACCAAACATCAATTTCATGACTTGAGTTCTGTTCATTTGTTGATATTAGATCGAAGAGATCTAAAAGAACGGTTTAATACAGATAAAATAGCAATTTTCTACAATTGAAAATAACCTGACTGAGCAAAATAATGAAAATTTGCTTATAATTATAATAATTATTATTTCTCTTATAACGACTATTTTTCTTCGTGATTGTGAACTTGCCATTATAACTCATTCGGTGCATTTCTGGAAATATATTATATATAATGTCTCAAATTATTTTTGTATCTAATTTTGTCATAAAAAGATATCTAACGTGTGTGAACTGTAATTACCTGGTAGATAAATGAATATATTCATTTCTATATGATGAAGAAAATGACTGTGGTGCGACCAAAAGGATCAAGTTCTATATCATGAAATGCATCATTTTGTGTATTTTACGTCTTAATTTCCCAGTCATACATCCTATTTGTCTCTAAGCTCACCATATAAAAGCTTGGGCCTACAGTATGTTCAGGAAGTCCTCATCCAGCCCATTTTCCTCTCACTCATTTGATCATTTTTGTCGCACCACGGTCATTTTCTGCACACGAGGGGTAATTAGACCGGGACCTACAATTTATTGCCGATTCCGAACGGCAGGCTTGTTTCTTATACTCATCGAGAGGTTGGTACGCTAACCCCTCGATGGGGGCCCCCTGCGGTAGCAATTTTTTGCTGCGGTCAAGTCGCCGTTTTTGTTGTACCCCTGTATCAGGAAAGTTTTCTGACAAGGACGAACCGGGTGTCGAACTCGCGACACCTCTAAACATCCTTTGGTACTTGAGGCGAGTATCTTATCGACCGGGCTACCGCGCCCTTTTCCTCTCACTGTTGGTCAGGTCGTAGGCTAAATCTCCCAATTTCCAAAAATGTTTCAAATGATATAAATATTTATACAGGGTTCTCATAGCAAACAGGGGTATGGCATTTTACTGGGGAACCGTTGAATCTAGCGGTGTACTTCAATTTAGAAAAAGTTTCCAAATAACGTATAGTTCTCGGATATACTATTCATGTCTCAAGGGGCTCTGTGTATAGTTATTAAAATTAAAATGTTAACGTTTTATACAGTTCCCGTGTGCCCCAAAACTGAATTACAGCGTTGTTGGCCTGTCTCTCCTGATGCCAAAAAAAAATTCATGTTTCTAAGTCCAATATTCACTGCAATATACGAATTCTAAAAACGGAAGAGATTTGGGTAGAAACAGCGTTAAATGCGGGTAAAACGGTTTTTCCGCATTTAGTGCGGAATTGCGGAATCGTGCTCAATGTTTTCTGATGGATTGTTTCCATAGAATGTATTTAATAGTGCATAGCCAATTTTTGTGAATTAGCGTGTTTTTCTTTGGTACATAATTATATTTTATTTTTCTTTTATGTTAATCTTGATTGTATGTATCCTCAATGTCTTCTGATGGATTGTTTCCATTGAATGTATATAATTTTATCATTGGTTGAATAAATAGAAGATGCTCTGCGACACGACCCAGTCTCCTAAGAGGTGAAGAGAGGAAGCTCTGGGCGTGAGCGGTCATCTGGCTGTCTAAATCACTCTTTAGCCTCGTTTACATGTATATATTCAATACATGCTCCAATATTCCATTAGGATTGAGAGTTCTGCCACCCGCTTGACGACATTTTTCTCTCCTAAGGAATGTGGCGTAAAGAAAGAGGAGAAATTTACAACCTCTCTTCAATAAGGATTTTCGCGGTGATAAGGATATCCCCCTTTCCCATAATCCTTTGCGATTTTTCCCCCATTCCCGGAGTAAAGGAAACCAGATTTTGCATTTCTCATGTAAACGGGCATTTTTTGGTCACTCACTGATCTAGTTCCTTGCTGTCTGGGAAGAGACGGATCTATTGAGGATCACACATACAAATTTCAGGGCCCTTATTCCCTTCTAGTCTAATTTTCTTCTGACTACTCTTTCCTCGAATTCGCCATATTGTGCTATAACTTGCCCCCTACTCCTGCAAGTGCATCTGTGTTAAAGCCACTCTTGCAGTTATTCACATGCAGGCACAATGTTTAATCACTCACATACTTACACACGTTCTAGGTCACTCACTGTGTGTGTGTGACTTGGTCCCCTCACTCAGTAAGTCAACTCGTTTGGTCATCCACATCCTTGCTCTCACTCTAAGTCACTCTTTACTTCACTCACGAGCTTACAAACACTGTGAGCCGCTCTTTTGGTCACTGACTGATCTAATCCCTTACTGTCTGAGCAGAGACGGATGTATTGAGAGTTATAAATATTTCGCGGCCCTTCTACCCCTCTGCTGATTTTCTTGACCACTCATTCCTCAAATTTCCCCCCCCCCTGGGCTACATTTCGAGACTTAGCCCGCTAAGTCTCCCCCCCCCCTGCAACCGTAAATACGCCACTGATCAACGGATGGTCGAACTACGAATCGAACTTGTTTGTGAATGACATATTCGGTCTCAATCAACGAAGAGAGATCTTGGCTATGTATATATAAATCACAAGCGCAGTTATGAGCGACCATCGACTGTGCCGAATCTTGTCCAATCTTGACTGAAGTGCTTATTGTTCTACGGGTATACATACGATGTACATGCAATTAGCGTTTGCACGATCTGAAACATATACCTGTCATAATAATGATATAACAAACCTATAATAATAACAATGACGTGCAGCGATATCTTGCCGATTCAAGAGGATCTCAAACGTGGATCCTCAAACATCAGATAATATATATGTGTTACATATATAGAATATAGAGCTTTGCAGGGTATATATCAAACATATAAATCAATAGAGATGCATATACAGGGTGTCCTATAAGTGATAATGCAGCCTTTATCTCATCAACCGTTCGTCGTAGAGGCATGGTTTGAATTAAAAAAAATTTCTGTTCCAAAATCATCCTGCACTAGTTTTGATTGTAGAAATATAGTGAGTCAGGAAATGAAAATACAAAATCACATAATAACATAAATGTAATCACATAATAACGTAAATGTAATCACATAATAACGTAAATGTAATCACATAATAACGTAAATGTAATCACATAATAACGTAAATGTAATCACATAATAACGTAAATGTAATCACATAATAACGTAAATGTAATCACATAATAACGTAAATGTAATCACATAATAACGTAAATGTAATCACATAATAACGTAAATGTAATCACATAATAACGTAAATGTAATCACATAATAACGTAAATGTAATCACATAATAACATAAATTTAAGATATACAGAAAGCTGGATGTTGTGAAAATATTTATTTTTTGAGATGGTTGATATATTATAAGGAAGGAAAAAAACTCATCTCTGCCTCTACAGGGTCGCTCGTTTGCCGGAGGAGTGCTCTCACCACTAAGCTGCAGAGGAGATAGAAATTTTCCTTCATTGGAGCGTATATATGCCGAACGGGAGCATGCAATGGACTGACGATAAGCTAATAGCTCATAGACCACCAGCGACACGATGGCTATTTATGTATGACATGATGTCGTTACCGTCATCATGATGGAGCGACATCATGTCATAAACATCAATTTAATCACAAAAAATAAATTATTTCACTGACACCCTGTCTTCAAAAACCCAATTAGAATGTTGTCTCACCGTAGAATCTGTCAATTGAGGCCAACCAAAATACTTCCCGTTTCTAAGCGCAGATTCGGGGAGCTATTTTAATTTAGAAATCGCAGAAAAGTTGAAAAAAAATAGCATCAAAACGATGGAAATAAGTGTTGCCAGTACAATGTCTGGGGGGCCGGGACTTTCTGGAATGTTCTAACCAATAGCATCCCCATCCGATAAACCGAAACCGGCATTAACCGTTTTCGATATTTCTGAGAGCCATCGAACAAATCGCGCCATCTATCGCCTACAGATCGTAACAATATAATTGACGTAATGTAAGTATTCCAAGATGTTGATGAAGTTGTATTGATGGTGTAGTAAAATTATTTGTGATGATTCTAATTATTCTCTCATGGAGGCTGCTTATAGGGTAAAGGGTTGAAAGGTAGTCAGAACCCCAGACAGTTAGACCATATAGTAAGAGTGAGTGAAACAAGAAGTAATAAAGAGTTGGAAAAAACGACTGCTTCAAGTGAGATTTCAGATAGTAAAATTTATAAATTGCTAGCCGTAATCTTTTTTGCAAGTACTTGGCGTGACTCTTCCATTTAAGATTGTGATCAATGTGTACGCCAAGGTATTTAATTGCAGTAACTTGCTCGAGACACGAACAATTACAATCAGTATTAACAGTACAATTGCGATTATGGAAAATTAAATTAGGGTGAAAGTGAATGTTAGATAGGGAAGAGAGAAATTTATAAACTTAGTTTTTGATGTATTCATATGAAGGTCGTTAGCAACAAACCACTTTCGGATTCTAATTAAATCAGTATTGATTAGGTTAGTTAGAGATTGGAAATCATCAGATGGTTTCTTGACAGTTTGATGATTATAATTTATAGTCAAAAATCAAGGAAAGAACAAGGCGTGTTTTGTCTTATAATCTTCTTTTTTGTGGTGTTTTCTTACATAATTATGTTTGGATATCTGAAAAAAATATATTTCCATTCGAATGTAACTCGGTATAAAAAACAAAATACACTTGTAACGTTTCATGGTAGGTATTTCAATAAATAAAACAGTTGTTTTTTGGTTTTCCCTTTAGGGAAATAAATTTCTATTGCTCAAGTCTGAGAATTCAAAACAGCGAAAGTTCATCGTAAAAAAAGCATGAAAGTAAAACCAATAAAAGTCAACGTTGAGACCAAAGGACTATCTTCTAGTAAAAAAGAAGTTATTCGTCTCTGAAGAAGGATTTAAAAAACGAAAAAAGAAGCGAAATTCCCTTAAAAGAAAAGACCTTCTATATATCGAAGGATTTTTATCCTTATTTTTCCCGACAGGCTTACGTCAAAAACAACTTTCAAAACGCATTTGGAATAAAAAGCCTCAAGGATAAAATACAGAAGGTTTTGGAAACGAATTCGCGTTTTACATTTGCAAGTAAAAATTTATTCATCCTGTTTTATTATAGCAATTATTCAACAACTGCGAATTTAACGAATACAATTTAACAATCACGAATCGCCTAAGAAAGGAAAGCGGTAATGCAAATTAAAGAAAATGATATGGCGTCAAATGGCGAACTTCTACGGGCGAAACAATAAACATTCATCATGTGAACGTAGTGAATTAACGTCACTCATAATCGAACTAGCAAGCCGATGTAGCGCTTCGGGAATTTTGTAGGGTACTTATGAAACACACACACAGCAATGTGCACCTAGAACGCGATAAAAGACACCTGGATGCCCGAACATCGGCTGACTTGAACTCAGTGCCGGCCGTCTTAAGGCATGTGCCTACCCGGGCACGGCCTGGGGGGGCCTCAAGAGAAGGGAGGCCTCACGAAAATGAGATATGGTTGAAGTTTTCAAGGATTTGCCTGGTAGATCGTCAGAAAAATCATTTGGGCCCGGGGCCAGTGATGATCTTTAGGCGACCCTGCTTGGAGCTGGACTACATGTGACGCCGATTTGCTGTTGTTGTACGGCCTACACGACTACGACTTGTGACATCCAACGCACGCGGACTATATAACCCCCACCAACGGAACTTTGATTATCGAGTCCAGACGTGCTAAGAACGTTTCAACATCAATTTACACTTCGATTCTTAGACCGCGATTCATCATAATTATTTTGTTAATTTATACCCTTGTAGGCGGAATTGTTATTCTGTTATACAAATTTATTTAGATTATTATTTAGATTATATCCTTGAGATGGGAAGCGTGGTGTGTCCCGGTACTTCAATGTTCAATGTTATTATAACAAAATTATGTCCCCTATGCAAAAAAAACTCCGAAATTAAAAATGAATGAACAAATATAAAAACTACACAAATCCTATGATAATCCATAAAATAGGAAAACATTTAATTATATGATTATATATTAGTACAGTTCTTAATTATTATTATGATATCTATAGATAGACATATTAATAATAATATGTTAACGTATTTATCACTTAACACTATGGATATCATCTGGAATTGAGGGAATATTATCTGGAGAAAGATCATTTATAAAATGCCCGAATAAATTACTTATACAATCTAAAGAATAATTTATAATATAACTTTGGTTAATTTTGCATTAGATCTTCCAAACCATGCTCACTCAACCCTAGGCCCGCGGGCCAAATGTTGCCCTCAGAGTCATTTGATGTAGACCGACATTTCAAAACTTGTTTCGCAAAATGAACAGAGTGGCACAATACCAGATCACGCGAATACCCTCGGATCAGATAACTTAAGCGATATGGATCTTGAAGTGACCACCAATGGACAGCACCTTCATTTCCAACCCATCTTATTAATGACAGTAAACTGCAACGCAGCGATATGTCCAGAGCTGGTGTTTGGTGAAGTAGCAGAGTATTCACAGATCACTGAAGTAACAGACAGCACCGTTTCGGGTGACTTGATATGTATACGGCACATTTACAGATAATTTTAGTGACCCGCGGTGCAGTTTCATATCACTCAAGTGGCTCACCTCATGTTTCCAGATCATTTCAGGAACCAGCAGCATATTTACAAATCACTTGACTTGCGGATCAGTTGCAGATCATTTAAGTGGTTCGCGGCACATTTCCAAATAACTTAAGTTACCCAGGGAAAAGTTGCAAGAAACTTAAGCGGCCAGCTGCAAATTAAGAGATTACTTATGTGGCACGCGGCAAGTTAAGTAGTAAGTTTAGGAACTAGCAGCATATTCACAGATTACGTAAGTGATCAACGACGCAGTTGCGGGTGATTTCGGAGCAGTTTTGGAGCAGCAAAATATAGGATTCGGAGCAGATAATTTATATATATTGGAGCAGCGAAATTACAAGAATATTTTCGTTAAAACCCTCACCCCTTTTCAAAATAAAACAACTGCGCTGTCTTTTGTTATCAAACATCTTTTTCATCAGCTTGTTTTCTTTGTTTTTTTTTTTGGTTTTGGTGTTTCAGGCGTTTGACACCTTGTTTGAAAGAGAAGAGCGGCTGTAATAAAATTTTTCACACCAGTCTGTTTAAAATGACATATTTTTTGCATACTGAAGGCACTATTTGCTGTCTGGGACAGCAGCATTTTAAATGGGATAAGAACTTTCTATAAGTTTTGAATTTTTTCACACTCGAAAAGAAATTTTTGCAAAATGGGAGAGAATTTCGACGTACCAACACGACGTTTAGCGATTCAGCACTCGTTATTTGGCAAGATTGGCAATTTGACACCCGCTATTTGGCAATAATGGTGATTTAACATTCGTTATTTGGCAACATTGGCGATTTAACTCTCGTTATTTGGCAACATTGGCGATTTAACTCTCGTTATTTGGCAACATTGGCGATTTAACGCTCGTTATTCGGCAAAGTTTCTATATTAGAATTATCCGAATCCGATTTTCGTGGACAAAGTCGAGCGTGGGAACTTTTCGAAAAAAATAAATCCTCCCTTTCTCTCTAATTTTTCAAACTTTTCTGGACTTCCGGCAGCTCTTTCAACGAAAGACCAGATAGATTATCGGTTCGACAGGCTTGTAGCACTTTAAAATAAATAAATAAACTGTCTTTTGTGGTAAAGTTGCGAAGGGTAAATAAAAATTAAATATTTTTTGATTGAAAATTTTCATTCAAGTGTAAAAAAAATATCTCTAGAGCTCACAAAGCGTGAAAAGCACACATGGTTAGCCCGCGAATTTTTTTTTCCCCCCAACACTGTACTTTACAGTGTAGTCAAACTAATTTCCAACACAGACCTCTATTTTTTCCAAGGTCACGAGATAGCACGACTACAGAAGATAGGAGGTGGCGCTGAAAAGTAGAGAGAAATAAAACACGCCCCTCTTGGAAGGAATCGTTCCGCGCAAGCAGGAACAAAATTTTTTTTGTGATTTCCGAAATTCCGGGAATACTGAAGCAAAATTCTCAATTCTGGCTATTTATCGCAGAAAAATACGAATACCCACTAATGGAGCAGGATGGCGCAAGATGTTTATTTTGGGGCAGTGCGGTGCAATGCATCGCAGTGCATTCACGGATCTTGTAAATTGCCCGCAACACGGTTTCATATCAGTTAAGTGGCCCCGCACTATAAAGTTGAGCATCCTCGCTGTAAACGATGTTTTCACTGATTTCTAATGCGTACCCTGAACACTGCATTTGGAGAGAAACGTGTGGATTTTCACCAATTAAGGGTTGATATGTTATATGATTACAAAGTAATTATGTTTCGGAAATTTTATTTTTAAAAAATTGTAGTCTTCTTTTCCCCTGTTTGGTTTGTTGCATCATATCAATAAAAAAAAAGGTAAACAAACTCAATTTGGACTATGAAGGGAAAAGAATGACTAATTTGTTTCTTGAAAAAAAAAAGGCCAATCGCTAAAAGAGCCAGGATTTTTATGATTTAACAACCAACAGAACTATGCTCCATAAAAAACGAATTTTGCACCCAAAAGGGCTAAAAATGTGTCGTAGAAAGCTACAGGTTTAAACCCAATTACAGCTTGCAGTAAAAATAAAAATTTGCACAGAATAGAAAAAATGACATGATAAAGTACACAAAAGACAAATAAAAAGTAACAAAGAATTACGCAAAATACAAAAATTCTATACAAAGATATATACAACGCAATCACAGCAAAAATCTTCTAAAGTCGGTAACAGACGAATCAAAAATATCCAGATGTTGAGGAAGCGCATTATAAAATTCGGAAAATCTGTTTACAGCACAGTAATTACCAATATTAGTATTATATGATTTGATGGCAAATAAACAATTAGATCTTGTATTGTGACACTTAATATTGAAACAGATTTCGTTAAGAATGGGTATGCAATCAATTTGGTTAGTCAACAGTTTCTTGAAAAAAATAACGAGCAAGTACTCTCTGCGTTTTTGTAAGCTATTGGCATTGAAACTGTTTCGTAGATGAGTGGCAGATAGAATATTGTTAAAAGGACCATGTTTTTTGAAATATAAATACCTTAGAAAATTGTTTTGAATAATTTCAAGACTCATAATATGACAAGCGTGAAATGGGTACCAGATAATTGAAGCATATTCAAGTTTAGATCTTATAAGCGTATTAAAAAGGGATATTAACGTATTACTATCCTTGAAATCTCTCGACATTCTTTTAAGCAAACCAAGTTTTTTATATGACACAGAGCAAAATTGGTACTATAAATAACTCCCAAATCGGTCGCAGAGGTTCTTCTAAGCAATTGGCTATTATTAATGTTATACGTAAACAAGATTGGATTCTTTTTGTGAGTGAATGAAAGAACAAAACATTTATCAATATTGAGATTAAGTCTATTAAGTAAATACCATTTGTGAAGTAAAGACAGCTCATTTTGAAGGCTATAACATACATCAATACAATCAATACTTTTAAAAATCTTCAAATCATCAGCAAAGAGTAGACAATTTTTGAAAAGTGCGGATTGATCATTGATAAAAATGATAAATAACAACGGGCCTAGCACAGATCCCTGAGGGACACCAGAACTAGCAACAAAACCTTGGCTTAAATTGGATTTATAGGAAACATACAACATTCTGTTGGATAAGTAGGAAATGAACCAATTCACTAAGACAGAGTTAAAACCGATTTTACTAATTTTGCTGATAAGAATTCCATGATCGATATGATCAAAAGCTTTTGAAAAATCAGTATATATTACATCAAGTTGTCGTTTTTTATGTATGGCGTCGATAATACAGGCATTAAGGCTCAGGAGATTAGTGACAAAACCATGTTGATTTGCGGAAATACATGACTTGATCTGATTGAAAATTTTTTTGTGTAGTATCGATTCGAAGATTTTAGCGAACGGAGATGAAATAACAACAGGTCTATAGTTCTCGATACAAGATTTGTCAGCTTTTTGAAGATGGGAACAACTTTTGCTCTCTTCCACTCGGCAGGAAAAATTTTGGTACTAATTGATAAATTGAAAATAATTAGCAACGGAAAAACAAAATTTATAGCACAAGCTTTAACTATATAAGAAGGAACATCATCCATACCTAGAGAAGAGCCTTCAAGTTTCTTTATACTATGAACAATACCATCCACAGAACCTTATCAATGGTAACATTAGAAGAATTAGGAAAAGCCGTATCGGAGATATAGATATCATTTGTAGCACTGGTGATGTAGCTAGACTTGAAAAAATTCTCAAATGCAGTTGCAGTATCAGAAGTAGTCGACAAAAAATTATTATTACATTTCATATTTAAAGGAACATTTCTATTTTTGATAGTTCAGAAAGACCAAAATTTTTTAGGGTCATTTTTCAGTGATGATTCAATATGAAAAATATATTTTTTATACTCCTTCATAACTTCAGATTTAATTCTGGCTCTGTAAAGTTTATACTGCATTAAGTCAAAAATGCTATTAAATTTCAAATACCTATTGCGGAATTTTTTCTTTAGTCTAATACAATGTATAATATATGTATTTGGAGAACCAAGGAGGATATCTATGTTTAGATGAAAATTTGATGGGGACATAATTGTTGAAGGCAGAGTAGATGCAAGAATAAAACATGTCAACAGCATCATCAACATTATTGCGCAAGTTTAAAAAATTCCAATCGTAATTACTCAAAACTGAATACAATGATCTAAAATCGCTATTTTTGAAATCATAATAACCACGACGAGAATTACTAACAGTACGTCTTATATAACGAATACCGGAAAAAGAGCATATCAAAGCCGGGTGATGTTGATCTATAGGCACAATCGGTAAATCATCTTTTGTAACTTCAATTGAGAAAAAACGACTAGAAAATAGTACAAGATCAAGTATTCTGTTAAAGTGATTAAATATAAAATTCAATTGCTTTAAATCAAACAAATGCATAAAATTTGAAAGATCTGAAACAGATCTAGAATTAGAGTAATTAAAATTTGTGAACCAATTGATTTCAGAGAGATTGAAGTTGCCCACCACACACACACAAGAAGATCATAATTATCACACAAATTCATTCTTTCAAAAAGATTAAAAAAATCAATATAACATTGAGTGCTACAATTGGGAATAAAATAAGCAATACACAAAAATAAAACTTTACCCGATTCAAGGAAAATCTTGATACAAATTGCCTCGCAGGAAACTTCATCAAGATTTATCTCGGTGACCACGAATTTCGTTTTAACTGCTATCAGTACACCCCCTCCTTTATTTAAGGAGTTGGAATACCTGTCTTTTCTAAAAATCGTATACCTATCATCAATGAATTCCCTATTCATGATGTCATGATGAAGCCTACAAGTCTCAGTCAAACAAATAATATCGTGACTATGAGCCGAAATAGACGATTCGATCATGAATAATTTAGTTCTGAGACCCCTAACGTTTTCATAGTACATAGTGAAATTTTTACCAGTGATTGTAGTGTTTGTTTTAGAAGTGCTTGATAGTCAGTCGATGTTAGTGTTACTCAAATTATCTGCTGGTTCCCCAGGAATTTCGTTCTGAGGAGCAGCACTTGAAGACTCATTGACAGAATTCGCTACCTCTGCTGTTAGTATCCCAGAAGGCGGTTCAATTTCAATGTCAGTGTTGGGATGCGCATTGTCGCATGGCATTTTCTGCAAAGTAGCCTTAGCAGATTCACCAGAAGGTATAGCATGGGCTTTCATCGGAAAGATTCTGTACTCCTCTTCTTGGGTAGAAGAATTTCCTTACAGTCACTCCTCTGGGCCAAAAGGACGGTGTCGAGAGCAAGAAATCAGCATTCCTGGTTTCCGTTTCAATGCGGAAAGAGGCATATGCAGCGCTACTGGAGCTTAGTAGCAAGCATTGATTGATAACTACGTTTTCCTGTTTTAAAAACTCCTGTATGTCTTCAGCAGATGTACTAGGAGCACAACGACCAATATAAATACTCTGCGAAGGGGGGTCGACGTGGTGGAGCTGCCGCAAATAAGCAAGACGTTGTACGAGAGCCGAGAATTTCCCCTCGACGTCTACGACGCCGATTCACAGAGAATCGAAAACCATCTTCATTGGAGGCAGAGGTAGCATAGTCAACCACCTTTCTAGGCTTGAGGACATCAATAGACGTAGCCCCAGGGGATTCCTTGACAGCTTCCGATGACGTCACTATAGGAGGAAGAATTCTCGAAGGACAGCTGGGCAAGCTGGCACCTTGAATATCATCATCAAGAACTTTCTCTCTTGGCGACGATTTGAAGACGGCGGCAGAGTAGGTGATAGGCTTCACTTGCTTGGCACCAGAGATGGACAATGAGCACGATGCGACACTAGAGCTTTTTGAAATAATTAAAGCTTCTAACAATTGAAGAGAACCTAACATTTCACTCGTTGCTGCTTTAGCACCATCACGTATCATCTTATCCATATTATGTTTCGCAGACAGTGCTGAAAGCACCAAATCTAACTTATTTTTTAAGAGCTTGATGGCACACGTGTCATTCGCGTTTGCAGCCATACTTGGCGAAAAGAATTTTTGTAAAAAATATGCTTTTACAAATAGGCTGACCATATTTCCTCGATAAAAATACGGGAAATTACAGTAAATCGCCAATCATTGTCAAAAATGTGACAGACATAAATATATAATTGTCAGTCATTTGGAAAATAACAGCGTTAAATGTGCAAAAACCGTTTTATAAGCATTTAACGCTGTTCTTTCCCAAATTTGCTCCGTTTTCCGAATTCGAATATCTTTGTGAATATTGCACTTAGAAACCATGGAATTTTTTTATTGCCATCAAGGGCAGCAACTTTCTAATTTGAGGCTTGAGCACAGTGGAGGGGGGGGGGGCGTAATCAAATTTAGATTTTTTTTATTTTTTTACACACTGTATTTTCACTCTCAAAACTGGTGCAGGGTAATTTTTCAACGTTGAGCATTTTTTAAACTGGAACTACATTTCTATACACTTCTACCCCAATCCTCCGGACGATTGATGAGATAGAGGCCGTGCTAGCACTTACAGGACACCCTGCATAATATTGTTACAATCTATAGACGATAGATGGCGCGATTTATTCGATGGCTCTCAGAAATATCGAAATCTGTTAATACCGGTTTCGGTTTAGCGGAAATGTGTATGATTGTGAAATAGAATAATTGGTGGAGGGTTGGACAGAAGCTTCCAGATGGTTACGCCCATCCAGACAGTGGCGCCACAAATCTGGTGCTATGAAACAGAAATTTGTGGAATATTGTTTTTCTCGAAGCTTCGACCAGACCTATAAATAGTAGAGAGAATGATTCCGGAGAGAGACAGATTCGATGAAAAGTCAGTTGTGATTGAACTTTGTCGAGAAAGTTGTGAGCTCTCTGAAAAGCTTGTAGTTACGTGTTTATTGCTGTTGTGTAAATAAATCTGTGTTTGTCCGTCGAACCGCTTCTTGTTTTGCAATCTCGAAGTCTTGTGAAAAATTATCCGGAACAACATTTATATTATACATTATCACTGTTCTTACATATCGTGCATTGGGCTTTCTCTCAAAAAAGCAATATTTACAACCTCCAAAAACATCAAAACTATATTCTCAGGAGATTCACACGGGTGCTAGAAAATACTTCAGACTAACCCACCACCACAACACCAAACATAGCCCCGAATTTCAGACTAACCGACCTGCTCTCTGATCTTCCAATTCAATCTACAAATAAATAAAGAAACTGGTTAAAAAGTACTTTTAGAAGCAAAATGCTTCAGAACGAATATCATCAGCTCAGCATACAGCTACCGAGATCAACGTAGAATAGCACACAGTCAAGACCAAAGGAGATCTTGGTTACAAGTTTTCGAAAAGTAACTGAAGTTAGGGTTTTCGAAAGACCGTGTACCTTCTATTAATAATGTACCAACAGCATAGTATAGATAATTACTACTGTAAATAAATTATATCAATTATTTTGTAAAATATACTGCAAATGATGGCAATGCTAATCACTACAGATGAATTGTATTATTTAATATGGTA
The DNA here is from genome assembly GCF_987345545.1 of Pholcus phalangioides. NCBI lineage: Eukaryota > Metazoa > Arthropoda > Arachnida > Araneae > Pholcidae > Pholcus > Pholcus phalangioides. The sequence continues at coordinate 4,647,470 of NW_028301609.1, forward strand.
GAGTGAGAATATTTTATATAAATACATTTAATCAATTTATACATTTAATCAATTGAAAGGTAAACTATAATAATATACAGTAAAACCTCGGTAAGTCGTCACCTTAATAAGTCTTCATTTTTGTTGTGTCCCGTCTAGGCTTTCATAGATAACAATGTTATGAAACCCTCATTTACTCGTCGCTAATTTCGGTTAACTCGTCACAATGGAAAAGTTTGAGAGAGCGGAACAGATTACTTCTATGGCTTCCTTTGAAGAAAAAGCTCCATAACAACACTGCTATTTGTTCAAATATTGCCATGAAAGCCTTATATACCAAAGCGGAGCAACTCAAATAAAGAAAATGACATTAAAAAAGTTCATTTTTCAACTAAAAAGACAGAAGTTTTTGAAGCGATAGGGATTGTTCGACTGGACCTAATTCTTGCAAGGGTCCCCGTTAATATGGCGCTTCAAATTTAAACAAAAGTTGTTGATAAACCGGACATTTTTCCCCCAATTGAGAATGCTCTCTAATGTCTGTTTTGTCCCGCCCAGAGACCCCTAAAATCAAAATCTGGCCCCGACTTACAGCTCACCTCACAGTTGTACCACGAACTACTGATAAAAAAGTAAAATTATTAAAAGTTTCATTCACATATATAACTAATGTTTTGATAAATGTTGTAACATTTAAAATTTACACGATATCCACACTAGCACATTGAAACCGACGGCACTTCACTTAAGTCGTCACTCCTCTTAAGCTGTCATAATATCTCGATAACTCGAGCGACGACTTCTCGAGGTTTTACTGTAATATAAATGATTTGGGAATTATATAACCTTTCGGCTTTGATTTCTTTTTTAATATAAATGTCAGATATTCTAAAGTAACATCAAATGATTTTGATGACATTGTGAGAGTTTTCATGTAGGCTATATACATTTCTTTGAATTTAAATGTACTGTAAAACATGCTGTAAACCTGCGTTGTAAACGTAATTGGTAATTTTTGCAAATTTATATGAAATAGTTTGCAAATTTGTAATACTGCAGATAATAAGAATATTTGTAGTCTTCTCAAGATTTATTATTTGAAAATATGTGTGAACTGATGTTGTATAAGATGTTATCTGCAAACTGCGACAATGTAACTATACTGACACTATACTCATATTGTATTCTATTAGTGAGAATATTTTCTTTATGGGTTTTATATAATACATTTAAAAAAATGAAAAAAACCGATGATTTTTTTTAAGAAATCATTTTGCCTTTGACTGATCAATATCTCTACCAAAGTAGAGAAACCAAGACGAAGAAGACAAGTGCTCAGTGCTCGGTACTTCATACCAACTAGCAACGGCAGCAATAGTTCATTCCTGAATTTTCCGGTTACATAAAGCTTCCATCGCGATGTTGACATTGGTTAATAGAGCACTATTGACGAAGTTGTTTTACCTCAGCCACGATCACCAACTGGAGCTTTACGAGCGTTTTGGCACAAAAGAGATTGAAGAAATTGAAGAGCTCAGGTCCAATCACTCCTGATTTGCTCTTGTGCAGCGCTCCCTATCTACAAAACTTTCAATTTTTTTTTTAAATGTTGGTAAACAAAATTTTTCTCCCTTTTCACAAAGGGGGATTTTTTGTACCAAAATCCCAAACCACATTAAAATATACCAATCTCTTCAATTCTTATGAATTTTTAAAATATTTACAAATCTATGGAACACCCTGTATTTATTTGTTTACTTCCACGTATTTATTTGTTATATTCTAAGATTAGTTGGCATTTCATTCACTGGGTAGCTTAAATTTTAATATTCTTGTTAAAAACTGCTGATTCTACACGAAAATAATTGAAATATCTCTTCGAAGTACTTTTATTTTCAAAATTTCTAACTAAAGGATGATTTTCGTGTCTTTTTATGTGTCTTATAACTTCAGTGCTTTCAAGAAAATCTTCTTTCAACGTATAAGAAGACGTACAAATCCTTATACCTCCCCACCTTAGCGTTGAAAAACGGATGAGGAATTACCTCAGCTTTGAGAAGAATCTCTTCGCCAACGTAGGGATTTTTATTATCATTTTCTTAGGGATTTACCACCACACAGGAACGTTATTGCCAATCATGTGAGGAAACATGTCTGATACTCTCAGTAAGGATTTAAACGTGAAAGAGAAAATAAAAGTAATTCTATATTTTTGTGACTCGAACAATTTCCGGATGAAAGTTAGGTGAAACAAAATAATTTCATCCATCGAATATGTTATTTATATCTTAAGGGAATAAAATATTCAGTTTCCTATTATCAGAGATTTTCATCGGAGTCAAACATTACAGGAATATCAAGGAAACATTTTATTTTCGGGATATTATGCTGGGGTGAACTCGGAAAGAAAAGTCATCTTGTCTCCGCCGGGACTCGAACCCAGGCCCTATTGCATAATATCAAGAAAATAAAATGTTTCTTTGATATTTTGGGCTGAGAAAAAGTCATCTATCTATCTAATTGTAGCAATAATTCTATATTTCCAGCTGTTAGCGTTATCTACTCAACATAGGCAAATTGGAATCGGATGTTTACCTATTTTCAAAAGTCGCATTTGAAAAAATTAAGTGGTAATCTTTCTTATCACACATTGTGGTGACAGCGTCCACCACGGGATGGCACTGTCCGCGTAATAGGGAAAAGAGCGCGCTTGCGTGATGGAGAAACTGAACGCAGTCACGCGGTCCGCTTATATCGATAATACGTTCTTGTAGATTCTGTTGCTATAAGAGATGGTATGTTTTCGGTCCAAAATATACTGAGAAGTTGAATTTTCTGAATGTTAAGCCGAAACTAATATTTAGAAAAAAAAGTGGTTTGGAAAAAATTCCTCCGGGAATCGAACTTGTGTCCCCTTGCATACAGTGCAAGTGCGCTAACCAATACACCAGAGACAAACTTTTCAGTTCCTTATAATACGCATGAAAGCTTTTATGGAGAATTAGACAAGCTGTATAGTAAAGGAAACCGACTAGTCAGTCTCCTCTATTAGTAATTTATAAAATGTTCACCCCAAAGTGCTGACGTATAGGATTGAATCCAAATTGGACGAAGCTCAACCAAAAGAACAGGCAGGATTTCGAAGTGAATTCAGTGCAATGGATCACACCCAAACAATCAGGGAACTTGGAGAGAGACATAAGGAATACGAATTAACATTGTGTATCGCCTTCATTGATTTTGAGAAAGCGTTTGACTCTATCTTCACACCTGCTGTTCACAGCTCTAGATATAATTGGGGTAGAGAAGACTTACATCACACACAATATCATCAAGAAAATATATGACAAAGCAACTGCAACGATTCCTTTTGATATAGGAAAAACAGAGGATAACTCCTTTTCCGAGATTAAACTCGGAAAAGGAGTCAGACAGGGTGATACTATCTCACCAAAACTCTTTACTGCTGTTTTAGAAGAAGTATTCAGAAAACTGGATTCGGATAAAAAAGGAATTAAAATAAATGGAGAATTTCTGAACCATTTGCGTTTTGCAGAAGACATTAATGTTATCAGCAGTAATCCAGACGAACTTGAATAACTGATACGAGAACTGACGAAGGCAAGTATTGAGGTTTAAGGGCTTGAAAATGAATCTGCAAAAGACTAAAGTTATGTTCAACCCCTTTGCTTGAAGAAGACAATCTTGCTCAACAACACAGAGATAGAAAAAGTAGGAAGCTATGTATACCTGGGACAAGAAATTATCATGGACAGCGGAATCAGTAATGAAATAAACAGAAGGATCAGAATTGGATGGAGCACTTTTGGCAAAAACTGTGTAATTCTGAAGAGCTACATGCCATTATGCCTATAGAAAAGAAAAGTTTTTAACCAGTGTGTTCTACCAGCACTGACTTATGGAGCTGAAACGTGGACACTCACAAGCAAGACGATACAAAGGCTACAGACAACGCAAAGGAGCATGGAAAGATGTATGTAAGACATCACAAGGAGAGGTACAAAACGAATCACTTGGATAAGGAACCACACAAAGGTATATGATATCATGGAAAGAATTAAACGTTTGAAATGGAAATGGGCTGGACATATTGCAAGAAGACAGGACAACAGATGGACCACAAGTATTCTATATTGGTACCACCATGGTGTTAAACGTCCGAGAAGGCGTCCCCACGCGAGATGGATTGACGAGATCAGGAAAGTGGCTGGAGTTGACTGGATGGCTAAAGCATCAGACAGAGCAGAATCGAAAAATTTAGAGGAGACCTTCATCCAGCAGTGGATTGAAAATAGTTGATGATGATGATGACGACGACGACAATGACGATGATGATGATGACGACGACGACAATGACGATGATGATGATGACGACGACGACAATGACGATGATGATGATACGCATTAGTAGCGTGAATGGCCGAGTGGAGTCAGCATCCTCCTTTCACGCTACTAATGCGTGTTATAAGCAAGTGAAAAGTGTGTATGCCCGGAATATGACAGACATGTAGACATGCCCCAAATCTTGCAGAATGTTCGAAATTCAATGCGCCTGAGATGTGAGACAAGAATTGCAGCTCGCGGATGACACTTTGAAGCTTAAAGTGATGAAAATAATGACCTTCATTGTGAGTGTTTGCATCGGAAGTCTCCTCAGCTTCGGATTAATAGTCCGAAACATCATTTAGTACTGATAAAATATGATTACTGTTGAAACAAGAGCTATTTTATACATGCTGTGAATGAACCGCTATTTCCCAAGATGCTTTCAAAGCAGATGATGGCATGGAGAGATTATCTAAAGCCTGACTTAAACAATAACTCAGCTGACCAGGTGAACGATAGCAAAGAAAAATTTCCCTCAATTTTTATAAGGCCGAGATTGCGCATTAAAAATTTGATAAAAGTCTTTTACAAAACTTGCAAGCGTCATACCTGTATATGTGTGCATGTACGTTATGATTTTTTTCAATTAAAAAAATACAGCTGAATGCAAACTAAACTGTTTTTAATCGCTTAAAATTTTGATAATTTTTTATTTTTTGAAATTTCAGTACAATTTTTTGTATCCAAAGAGATTAATAAAAGCTTATAACGCATATTATATATCAATTTTAATCATAAAACCTTATGCAGTGGAGCTTCGCTCGAATGTAACCAATATGCTAATTGGTTGCATTTTTCCAGTTTTATAAAATAACTTTCATAAAACTTTTATAGTGTAATCCTGGTCTATAGGGAAGGAAAAGTAATAGTAAGAAATGGTGCGTTTTAATTGTGAATACATAGTGCTGTCCCAGTAAATATCCTTTATGGCTAGTCGAGTAACACACATGATACAACAAATATAATAATTATTATTTTTTCTTATCTGTTACTACTGAATGTGTTTTGTGTTGCGTGTGTGCCATTAGCGAATGATAGGGGGGATATACATAAAACAAAACATACAACGTCTTCCGCAAACAAGGAAACAAATATAATTTACGGATAAATTTCATATTTTCTTTGGCTGTTCTAGGTATGAATGTTTATCTCTCTCGAGAACAAAACCTACAATGTCTTCAGAATTTTGTAAACAGTTATAAGTATAGAATTAATGAAAAATCACCAAAAATTGAGTGTGTACGTCAAATAGGGGCCGTTCAAGTATTACGTAACCAAATTTTTAGCCATTAGTCACCCCGACAGACCAGTCATGACCCATACTCTGTCCCCCCAGGGATATAAGCCTTTTACCCTTTCGGGTTGGGTCGCGCTGGGGAGACGCCCGGAGCAAAACATTTGTCAGAGGTGGGATTCGAACCCACGCCCACATTAGTGGACCAGAATTCTCATAGCTCCGTAGAACGGAGAAGGTTTCACCTTGAGTCTGGTACCTTAGACCGCTCGGCCACCCTGACATCCATTTTTGACCTCCGCCCTTGTCAGCAAAAGTCAGCAAAACGCTGACCCACCCCCCCCCCCCCTGTCAGCAAAATTTCGTCATCAGCTCTTCCCCTCTGAATCCTAACGCATATTAGTGGGTTCAGAGACGTACAGGGAGGTGGGCATGGGGGGGGGGGCTCGTGCCCCCTCCAATGACCAAAAATTTATTTTTTAATGAAAAAAATATTTTTTTTTAATTAAAATTTCGGAAGAAAATACTTCTATATGTTATTATAATCAATTTCCATCGATTTCAGTGTTAGCTGAAGGCTATGAACTCAACAAAATTTATCTTGTTAATATGATTCTTGTTATAAATTCATTGCGACCCACCCTGTAAGCCATATAAAGATAAATCGCATAAAAGCCCTTGCCCCGCGGACCAAATATGGTCCCGGGGGTTATCAAATGAGGCCCCTGCCCTCCTCAAACCTAATTTTGTAAAAGTGAACTAAGCGGCACATTTACAGATCGCCTAAGTGTCCCGTGGTACATTTCATTTAAGCGGCCCGTGGCACATTTTCAGGTCACTTAAATGACCTGGGACATAATTTCAGAAGACTTAAGCGATCCGTGACACATATAGGGATCCCTTGAGTGACATGTGACGTAATTTTAAAGCACTTAAGTGGCCCCGGTGTGGTTCTACATCACTCAAGTTACCCGTGGCACATTCTCAGATTTTTTGAGTGATTATAATTTTAGATCACGCGTGGCACAGTTCCAGAGCTTTTAAGCGGCCTGGACATATTCCCAGATCAATTGGAACCACGAAACATTTAGAGATCACTAAAGTGGCTCTGTAGGGCACTAATCAATGGGGGGAGGGTGTTACTTCAACTGCCCACAAACTATCGAAAGGTTTTTCTCGTTTTGGCGCACCGAGTAACATGCCAGTAAAAAAAATTCATATTTTCATAAAGGGTGGTTGATGACGTAAGCATTATCCAAAGAAACCCCCCCCCGTCATCAAAAGTCAGCAAATCGGAAACCCCCTCCCCAAATCGATGCTGACGTAATATTTGAACGGTCCCATATCGTCAAGATTAGAGAGTTTTCAAAATCAAAAACCGTAAAAGTGACTACTTTAGACGTTCTAGTGTCAAAACGCGTGTTCACTTACATGGCGTCCTTTCACTTCTCTGATGTTTTCTTCGTACCCTACCGCATCAAGGAAGCATTTCCAACAATGCATTGCTGTGTGATTCCGACTCATCTAGGCGTACCCTACCCATCCTAGAAGTTTGTAAAAATGGTGTTGAGACACTGTGTATTCTAATAATTCCTCCAATTGTAATGATTTTTTTGAACTATTTACGTATTTATAGGACACCTTGTACATTTTTTAAAAAAAGAGACGGGGCGGCGAAACAGTGTTAATACGTTGTATTGGATTCAATGGTCTTTGTAAGTCGTTATATTGAATGAAACCCAACGTGGAATAAATAAAATAGCAAATGGAACTTAACGAACGGTCACAGAGGACTGTCAGACACTGGCGGGCTGTCAGCAAGTGAATGAGCTAATATTAGCTGAATATAATAAATTCTCGGCTCATGTGACCAAAAATCAATAAATTAGAATTTTGAAAAAAAAAAGTAGTTTTCCTGATTTTACTGCCCGTTATCGAGAGTGCCCGCTAACGGGGGACTGAAATACATTAAAGCCCTATTCGACGGGACCGGGAATAAGAAAAGTGTCCGCTAACGGGAAGTGTCCGTCAAAGCGAAGTGTCCGTTAGTGGAGGTTACGCTGTATAGAGAAAAGATCGATACTGGTACCGCAACTAAAGCTAGTGATCGAAACTTGACATAGACAAATAGAAAAACAAGCAAGCAATCATTCTCATCATTTCAGCCAAAGTCAAAAATACTATTCTCAATGAGATTGAAGATGTTCATTACCTTCCTAGTGGGAATTTCGAAAGGAAGAAATTGGATGCTCTTGGCATATAGTGAAAGATGAAGTAAATCATATACTTGAACATATATCATCTTTCAGAAGCATCTCGACTTCCGACTGCTCTCGTTGTTCCCGTGTTGCCAGTCCAGCTAGAGAGAGAGAGAGAGGTTAAGACTAATGACAGAGACACTTACTATAAACTTTGATAGAAATCCCCCCACGACCTTAATTTATCCACTTCAAAATAGCGACGTTTCTGATCGGCGACTCGAAATTGGATCTGAAACATCGGCCGCCAAGAGTCTCTGCTTCTCTGAACTTTATTAGCCACTTAACGGAAAAGCCATCAATGATCACTCCCGAAACCTTTTTCTTGATGAAGCCTCGCGATGGAATTCCCAGTTTGAGTCCTTCTTCTGTGTTAACCTTTTAATTGGCAAGCATTTTCATATCCAGAAAAGAAAAATTTTGAGGGTTATATCAAGCGAATGAATGTTATGAATAAGCAATCAATACAGGGCGGTCTGTTAATGCAACGACAAACTCAGAGGGTTGTTAGCAGGGCCGTCTTAAGATCATCATGGGCCCACGGGCCAAATGATTTTTCTGAGGCCCTACCAAGAAAATTCTCGAAAATCTCAACCAGATCCCATTTTTGTGAGCCCCCCCCCCCCGGCCGTGCCCGGATGGCCCCATGCCTTAAGACGGCGCTGGTTGCTAGTAGGCATCAAGAGGGGCAACAATTGCACGGGAACATGTATCGCAAACCACGTTGAGAGGGTGAAAATCGCGAAAAACGCTTGCAGGTTTCGACGTCACGCTGGAACGACAGAAAAGTCCAATAATAACTACAAAAAGATTTATTTGATTAATTATTACAAGAGTTGTTGGAAGTAGCGGCAGCTGACGTCATTGCATAGTCTACAACGACCTTAAAAACGATTCCCGGAAGCGATTCCAGACCGCCTTGAGATGAACGTCGAGTTCAGTTGCAACCGACAATAATCACAGAAATATGTCTTTTTTTGAGTTATCATGTTCTAACCAAACATCACAGAATTGTGAGTTAAAACACGCTTCGTTGACAAAACGAGGCATTTTTATATTAAAAAAAACAGTCAAACATGTGAGAAATCTTATTTTTAGCGTTAGTTACAACAGACAAGCATTGCCATAATGTGCCAAACTCCAATTCCACGGGAAAGATAATTGGGAATTATCCCAATTCCCCTTGGGGCAAACACCATAAAAGGGATGCGAAAGTGACGAAAAACGTGTCGTTACATGCGAGGTCGATGCTTTCTCTTCTGCGTTATAAGCAACGGCCATCAGCATTATTATCTATGGGAATGAATCGGGATCGCCAATTGCGCTAACGTTACAGCCGAGGTGTCATTAAAACCCTGGTCGTTATGACCGAGTTTAAGTACATTTATCTTTCGATGTGGGATTAAGTATTCTGTATTAAAATAAGAAATGTTTGTCAAGAAATGTTTGTCATCTGAGATGGAATTCTCTCTAGAACTGATTCATATACAAAATTACATCAGCTTCAATAATGCAAAAATTTTAAAAGAAATTGAAAGATTGGACAATTTCTTTTCAAGAAATATTCTCATATTTTTTCCGAAATTGTGACTTTCATGGCAATTTTTCCCCCTTACACTTTATTTTTTTGGATAGGAAAAAAAAACACATTTTAAGGAGATCTTTACTGTATAAACTTTTTCATTGTGCCTTTTCTTCTTGTAAAGGCAATTTCCATTTCGGCCAAAACTAAAAGGTGTGTCAATTCAATTGGGGAATCAAAAACAAAGATGCACAAGCAAATTATAAAAGAAAGTTATAACATTGACTTCTTTAGATGATGTCATGGAAAAATATTAAAAGGAACGTCCGGTCAATTATTTAGAAATTTAATCATGAAAAAAATGAAAAACCGAAATTTTTCGGTATTACATGATGTACGAATTTTAAATCAAATTTATGAATGTAAAATGCTGAATAAATGTCAATTTCAAGAAAATGTCTCACAAATTTCCATAAAAGAAAAAACTTCCAAAGAAACTTTTGACTTCTAAAAAGAAAGTAAGATGGTATAAGAATATTTAAATTATACAAGAAAACATTCATTATAAATGCTAGTTCTTTTTTAAACATATTTTGAAAATACATAAATATTCATGTTTTCACGATGTTTCTTATTTTTTTGTGACTTTTCTTTCCACAACGAGGAAAAACTGTGACAGTTTATTTGATCTTATCATTAAATGATTTGAAACAAGATGGAAAAAATAAAACTACACGATAAAAAAAAAATCTCTATTGTACACGATGTTAACTATCGGACTCCCACTAATTAAGCACGTGTTAGCTCGTCAAAAACTAATACGTAAAAGTGTTTTCAGTTTTTCTCCCATAATTAATGAGTTATAACGCTTTAAGGATTGATGACCTCACTTTAAAATCCAGCCACATTCACCGAACGTACACCAAACGTAAAATTTGGCGTTTTTGAAACTGGATGCGTAATGGATAAAAATAGTATAACCCTAAGGCCGGGATTACACTATAAAAGTGTTGTAAATGCTCTTAGATAAAACTTGAAAAATTCAACCAATATAAGATCACCGGTTGCATTTGCTCGAATGTAACTGACGCGCTTATTGGTTGAATTTTTCAAGTTTTATAAAAGATCTTTTATCAAACTTTTATAGTGTAAGCGAAAATGTCGGGTAATAAAGAGGTATTAAGAAAAAGCCTATTAAACGTCAAACCATGTTATAATTTCACACATTGCTAGCCTAATGATCATGTTTTACAACAAAACAATAGAAAAAATTAACTGAAAAAATAAACTTTACAGAACTAGACTTCAGACTTACAGAATATTCTGAAGTTAGAGTGCTTAAACAGTTCAGTCCTATGATGATTTAGACACATTTTTGATCGTGGTCTGCGTTCCTAACGTGTGCTGTTTCTTCGCTGCCAAGTCACGCCATCTTTGCAGCATCATTATGTCGATTTCTGGAGCTTATTCTCATTACCCAATGTATTTAATTGCAGTTTCTCGAGCCTTTACGTCGTTAAGTGAAATTCTGAGAGGCTCAACAGTTGGTGCTTGATTGATTTTTATTTATTTTTTTTGCGGTGGGACATCGGATAACACGGAATGTCGGATAAACGCGACAGTACTACTGTATTTCAGTGCACTGTCAAAAAGCCTGCAACCCTCTGCTTAGGAACAGTTTTTCTTTCGTTGTTTGTTTAGCGCGTAACTGACGCTATAACTCATTAAATATGCGTCTGATCCCAAAACGGAAAAAACGCTTTTCCGTATTAGTTTTTCACAAGGAGTTATATGTATGGTCATTGGGCGGTCGATAGTCACGACCTTGTATAAAACCTTCCATTACATCATCTTTCCTTGAGATGACAGTTTATTAACTATTTATTTCATATTATCAGTGAATCATTTGAAAAATGATAAAGAAAAAAAATCTCTATTATATATAAAATTTTTCATTAAGTCATCTTTTCTTGGAAAGTCGATATCAATTTCCTTATAAGAAAAATCATTTTGAACAAAATTTAAAAAATGTCAATGTAATTAGGAAATCAAAATTAAAAATGTACAAGCAAAATGAAAAAAAAATGACATGATGACTTATTTAAATGATGTCAGGTAAGATATTGACGATAAAAAGTCCCCTCAGACGTTTAAGAAATTTTATAATGCACAAATAAACAAAAATCAAAATTTTTCTGTATTTCTTAAATGTCTTTATTATGATGTGACTTCTTTTTCTTATTGAATTTGGAAATGTAAAATGCAAAATTAATGCCAGTTTTTTTAAAAAAAATTCTCAAAAAATTCTATAATATATAATTATTTAATTCTAAAGAAAGTGATGGAATATGAATATTTAAATTACAAGATAACTTTCATTATAAGTATTAGTTCTTGAAAATAATTCAAAAATGCACAAATATTCATAATTTTTCTTATTTTTGGGATTTCGTCTCCTCAAGAAAAATTGTGACAGTTAATTATTTATTTATTTGTGGTCGTATCAGCGAATGATGACGGGAAAAACTTACATGAATAAATAATTGAAAAATAGGGATTTCCTTTATAATTTCTTTCCATCTCAGAGGTGCACAACCTCTGGCCCACGGGTCAAATGCGGCCTGAGAATGGGTTTCATCTGGTCCGCTGAACATATTCCCTGGTAGGACATTTTGATATGCTTTAACACGATAAATTTCTTTAGTTCATAAAAAATACGGGGTATCGCAAAAATGTAGTGAAGGCAAGTAAAGTTGAAACTTACAGCCGAAAAAGTTGTCATAGGCAAGTGAAGTTCCTATCTATTTACAGGAGAAAAAGCTTCAAAAGCAATTGGAAATGCCATTTGTAACCAAAAAAATGTTAAAGGCAAGTGAAGTTGCCAATTGAAGCCGAAAATTTTTCAAATGAAGTGATATTGCCATTTCCAGCCGAAAAAATTATCAAAAGCAAGTAAAACTGCCATCTGATACAACGCGGGTGGATGTAGCCGGGTGATATATCCCGGCCCGAGTGGGCCTAAATCTTCGGTAACATTGAAGTTGGAACTACAAAGGAAATATATCTCATCTCAAAATTGTTAGCGATGCTTTTTATTGCGATTCATTTAAACGAGACGAATCAAGTGTTCACAGACGGTGTGCAACATTTGATCAAAGCAAAAACATTTTTAATTTTGGGTATAAACGAAAAACACACAAACACACACACGAGGGGAAAACACTGATTTAGTTTTTCTCGATTTCTCTGTTTAGGGTTATACTATTTTTATCCATTACGCATTCAGTTTCAAAAACGCCAAGTTGTACGTTTGGTGTACGTTCGGTGAATGTGGCAGGATTTTGAAGTGAGGTAAGATGACAATTGAAAAAAAAGTCAAATGAATTGCCAATTTTCGCAATCGAAAAAACTGTCAAATAGCCAACTGCTGTGAATAAAAGTCAAAGGCAAGTAATGTACCTAAATTTGCATTTAAACCATAAAAAAAATTGTCAAAAACAAGTATACTCTAATTTATTGCTGAAACAGCCAATGAAGGAAAATAAAGGAAGAAAATAATAATAAAAAGCCATATATATAATTGACGAGTATTGTTTGACGGATATTTGAGATGAATATATCTATAAGACTATAATTAATTATAATAGAGCATAATAATCGTAACATTATTTATAAGTTTATGAATCCGAATTCTTGAATTTAAAAGTTTCAGTGAGAATAAAGGCGAAAACGGGACATTTTACATAAAAACCCGGGACTTACACATTACTTGCTATTTTTTCGGCTGAACATTTTTTTTTTGCCTTTGGAAATTTTTTATTTAACCCTTAGAGGTCTCTGGGATAATAATTTCCCACTTTTTTTTTTAAATAAGACGTAAGCAACGGATCTTTTTTCCACTAAAAAATGATAAAAATCTATTTCTTGGTTTTTTTGCCTTATAAAGGGTTAAATGACAAATTTCTTGATTTTGAAAATTTTTCGGCTGTAAATGGCAATACTTTACTTTATCTTCGACAATTTCTTCGGCTATAATTGCAACTTCACATGCCTTGGACAATTAAGGCATATATCAAATAACATATTGATTGACGGAAATGTGTATTCACAATTTATATATGGCTTTTTTTCTATTAATAAATACGTTAAAAATATTAGAATATCACATAAATCCGCACTAGTAGTTTATATGTCAATACAATTAAACAGATATTAGTATTTGAATGCGATTGGCAAAAAAAAAAAGTTGCTCTCACGAAAGATCTTTTCTGCAGTGCAGAAAAAAAATCAGTTTAAATTGTTATTGATAGAAAGCGCTGCACAAAATCAAATCACTTTAAATATGTGAATCAGACTCCTTTAAGGCCAGGATTACACTATAAAGTTTGGTAAAAGTTCATTTATAAAACTTGAAAAATGCAACCAGTAAGCGTATCGGTTACATTTGAGCGAATGTAACTGTTTTTGGTTTGTTTTTCTTTAAAAGTTTTGTGAAAGATCTTTTATCATCATACGTTAAAATTATCATCATTTATATTGTAGTTTCCGACTAAGATGCAGGGTGTTCGATCAACAGCTCATTTCTGAATTTTGCCGCATAAACATAATATTTACAAATACAACGCCACAACAGGCAAATTGCCCAACCCAACGAGGTGGCTGACTTAAGAACATCATGGATCCCCGAGCCATTTTTTGAAGGCCCTACCTACTACAGCTACACCTCACATGCACCCCGCCCACATCCCCCACGGAACTCCCAACGAATCGGTACATGCGGGAATGTGCTTGTACGTGCAGTGAAACCTAACGTGAAGTTTTTTGTTTCTCTGTAATGCTTATTATGTGTAGTGCTGCCATCTGCCACCAGTTTTTCTAACTATGAGTGAAGTGTTATGATTGAATGATTTATCGTTGTTGGACTGTTGCTCTCTGTGGCGAGACTTTTTAACGGGGAGATCGGCTCGCATTTGCACCTTGAAGTTGGGAATCACAGAAAACCAACTTCAGCCGACCATCACTGTGGGGTTCGAACCCGGATCCTCGCATCGTGAGTCCGTCACTATAACCACTCAACCACCACAGCGGCGGTCTACATTGTGATGTTTGTTACATTGATGACATAACTCCTATATTTGCGGGGTTTTATTTTACCTCAGCCACGGATTGCCGAATCAAAAGCTTGGCGAACATGTTGGACAAAGAAGAGATTTAAAAAAGTTCAGGTTCTCTCGCTAAATCCTGTCGGAATGGTTCATAGCGTCATATATTGGCAACAAAGTATTTTCATTTTACTTTCTGAACAAAAAAATTCCCTTTCGTGAAAGTAACTTTATCGCGTTCGTAAAGCTTCAGCCGGCAATACGTGGCTGAGGTAAAACAACTCCACCAATTGTGTGTGCTTTATCCACCAATGTCAACATCACCATTGAAACCTTATGTAAGCGCCAGTAACACGAAAATTCAGAAACGAGCTGATAATCGTACACCCACCCTGCGTTTCATAGGAATCTGATATGCATATCTCCATTGATTTGGTTTCTTGCAGCGTCCTTGATAGTCAAAAAAATTTCACTAATTTTTTTTCCTATACCTTAACAACTACCATGACTTGCCCGTGTCATACTTATACCACCCATAGAAGAGTGGTGGTCTTTTTAGAGGTGGTGTTGGTTAGACACGGGCATCTGCTTCTTTGAGAAATTGAATGCCCCTAGAAGACGCAAGCATTTAACCAAACCTACACAAACACTATGGCTTCATGCGACAGCTATATACAGTCGAATCCCGTTATAACGAACGCCAAGAGACCGAAAGAATCACTTCGTTATAACGAAATTTCGTTATAAAGGAATTCCACGTTACTTAGCATTGTTCCTATATAAACTTATTTGAGAGATTATAAAAGTGTTCGTTAAAACGAGATTTTCGCTTTAACGGTATTTGTTGAAACGGGATTCGATTGTAATGATATCTAGATATCAGATATCTTGTAATCTAATTACGTCGATGATACATAATCTAGTTTAGTTACATGATCTGTCTAAAAACTAGATTAGTTATATTGCATGCAAAAACACTCAAATAAGTGCTTTAGAAAAAAATTAGTTAAATGAAAAGGCATTTAACATTGACCGGACACACCCCGCTTCCCATCTCATTTTCGAGAGAATAATAAGGATTTCCGCAAACCGCACATTCAAATTTACCAATTTCTACCATTTTTATGAATTTTTAAACTAATTACGTGATACACCCTGTATATTGAATTTATCTATGAGGTTTCTCCCGTTGTAAAAGAATGTAAATTTCATTTTTTTACAGATTTTTTTTAAATCTCACATTAAACGAATTTTTTTGGGTTTGCTTCCTATTATTAGCCCATCTATGCAAAGATGCATATAACCAAAAATTTCTAAAAATAAATAAGGCGATACAAACGCACAGGAGGCAAAGAATTTACATTTCTCTCCATCTCCTCGAAATTTTTCTCCCTGTGGAGAGAAACACAGCCTTTTCGAAGTTTTAACGAAGAATTTGTAATTAGCACTTGCTTTACAAAGATGTATATTTATGAACACACTCGAATTCACCAGCAAAATGACATTTGTTTTCTGAAACTTGAACGAAACTTGAATGCTAATCTCAGAACAACATTCTTTGGAACGAAGCCATCGTGCATTTACTCTGGAGTTGCAATTAAATTCAAAAAGGCGTGATTTCAAAGCCCCTTCGAAATGATTGTATATTTTTGGCATCTGCAGGATCTGATCAGTGAAGATATCTTTTCTGTCCGACGAAAATTTGATTATATTTCATGTGATATTTGAGACAACAAAGCATTTGAGAGAAAAGCCAGAATAATCTCAGTGTTTATTAGAGCTTCCACTCTTAAAATAATGTTAAAATGTTGTTTTGAAGAAACCATGTAAAGAATCCAAATAAAGTGAAGAAAAGTAAACAGTCTACGGAAAATTTCTACGGTATATACTGACTAAATCGAGAGAGTAGCATACATACAGTAGAACCTCTCAATAACGGACACCCAGGGGACCAAAAATTTTGTCCTCTAATGGTGAGGTACGATATAGAATTAAACCTCGCTTATACGGCGTTTGCATTTATACGACGTTTGCCTTCGATCGCAATGGGTTCCAATAAATTTTTAATGTTTAAAATGTTTACTGTCAGAGTGATACACCGGTGGTTATGCATAATCACCAATCGTCTCGATAAAGAAAGTTTGATTAAATTCCACTACATTGACCACTTTTACCGGTGATTATGTAGTCCTAAATAAAGTTGGAAAGTATGATAAATACGGAAAAGTTAATATAACCTTTCTTCTCCCTTCTTTAACCAATAAACTATTTTTCCCGTACGTACATGATACGTGCACTACACACATATATATATATTGCAATAAAAATTAATTAAATTAAGAAGCTAAAAACATTCATAACATTAGCATTATGTAATGTTGGCTTTCTTCAAAAGTATCAACACGCGCAAACAAAACCAACATTACCATTCGAATTTACAATCTTCAAACATAGTTGTATTCATTTAATTAAGTAATTGATTGACGATTTGTCATATTTGCCAACACGAGCTTGGGATTAAACATAATCTTTATTGAATATGACAAATTCTCGGTTTATGACAGAAAATTAATAAATTAGAGTTCGGGAAGGAATTATAGTTTCGCCTGATTTTATTGAACCGCTACCGAGTGTGACCGCTAACAAGGAGGGAAATGTATTACAGCCCTATTACACGGGACCGAGGATCAGAAAAGTGTCCGTTAATGAGAGGTGCCCGTTAACGGAGAGTGTTCGTTAGGGAGAGGATATTTTCCAGCGAAAATATCCGAGGCTACTGCGCGGGTTTCCTATACGCACTGGTACTCTCTATACAAATACGCGTGTGTATTCTCCACACAAATCAACAATTTCGGGCCGATATTCGTTATGTTATGCTGTGTTAGGCCGGAACTACACTGTAAAGGTTTTAGAAAAGTTCTTTTATAAAACTTGGCCAATGCAACCAATAAGATCACCAGTTGTATTTTCTCGAATGTAACCAATATGCTCACTGGTTGGGTTTTTAAAGTTTTACAAAAGAGCTTTTATCGAACTTTTATAGTGTAATCCCGGCCTTAATCAACAAAAATATTATATCACATAAAAGTTCCAACTTTGTTTTCGAATTTTCATAATCATGCCGGAGTGTCTTGTTACTCTTTCCAATAAGATCGCTTCCATTTCAAAATTCTTTGTATTTGTTTGAATTAATGTGATGCTCGTATGAAACGTTCCGACTGTTTTTAAAAGCCCTAAAAGCTTCGTCATAAAAAAAAATACTAAAAACAACTTTTCCCCATTTTTTCCAATGCATTAGTTTCGATTCCCGAATATTTGAATGCAAAAGATGCTTCTGCATATAAAACGCGATGAAATCATAGATAAGACCTTAATGGGATATTTTGTTAGCTCCACATGGTCTTTTCTTCTGGAAATGGACGAAAAAGAAAACAGGTTTCTTTCTCACCACTTAAATGCTTGAGGCTCCATTATTTCTTGTAAAAGTATTTCCATTTTATTTTAAATATCCACCGGACAAAAGAGGGCATCACCCCCCCCCCCTCTCCATATTCTTGTTGGTATTAACTTCCAGTTTCTTTCATTAAATATGCATAAAAGCTTTTAATTCTCTTCTACTCTTTTATGTATGAGTTACTTACCCCGGCCCGTTTTGCGAATCATATTCGCCTTACCGGGGTTCCCTGGAGAACATTTCATACATTTATGTATATCAATAACACATGCCTAATCAAGTAGCGTAATTCTTTGTCAACATTAAAACAACCAGAAAAAGTTTCAGTTTTATTTCTCCGGCCGTAGATTATCCTGAAAAGAATTGAAGAAATCTCAAATTAAATGAACCGAAAGAGATGTAATTCTGCAATAAATGCCTTCATATGAGGGGGAATGAAATTATATGCTCACATAGAATATTCCTCGGTTCAGCAAAATTCAAATACTTTCACCTTTTCAATGTATTATTTACGTGATTAATAATATATTAAAGTTTTGAACACGTTAAAATTCTACTTTGCATTCGCTTAAATCTATCTGATAGTCGTGTGAAAACTTCGTTCAATTTCGACAAGCTTTTGAAAGTCCTATGCACTTAGTTATTGATAAATATTAATCACTTTTCTTTTCAGGTTCCCTCGAAGCAGGTCGCATCTTTACTAGCTCCAGTTACCTGTCGCATTGTCACATCAGAACAAGAGCTTTTGGCTTTTCTTCACAAGCTTCGCATACAATTTACTAAAAGGACTAACCATGTGAGGTTGTGAAGGAATTTTATACCTGCAAAAACCTGTTAAAAATCATAAGCGGATTCTCCCAACCTATGACGGCCCATGTGACTCTCGTCTCATGGTTTTTCATCAGCCCGCCAGGAATTTTGTAAGCCGCTGCTATAACCCTGAGGGCAGGATTCGGCGAATCAACTTCTTGCATTCCGCATTCCAAAGCTTGACTTTGGTCCAGTTTATCAATTCTTCTGATGATGCCCACCACTAGTGTTGGGGAAACGTTGAGAACAAACTCAAACGGACGACGGTCTTCAAACCCGAAAAAACAATTTTCATTAAAATTACTTTTTTCCTTTTTTTTCCCAATACATTAGCTTCGATTCCCAAATATTACGTGTATGTTAAATTAATTCTATTAACTGTGTGTTAAAGATGTTTCTGTATAAAATTGTATGAAATCATAGAAAAATACCGTAATGGGATGTTTTGTTAGCTCCGAATAGCCTTTTTCTTGAATGGACAAACAAGATAGTGTTTCTTTCTGACCACTTAAATGCTCTCTAAAGGCTTCATTATTTCTCCTTAACGAAAATATCATTTCGTTTTAAATATCCACCCGACAAAAGAGAACATTCCCTTCCCTTATTCTTACTGATTTTTACTTCTTCTTCCTTCATAATATGCATAAAAACGTGTAATTATTTTCTATATATTTATGCATATCAATAACACATTCACCTCATCAAGTAATGCGATCCTATGCCAACATTAAAACAACCAGAAAAAAGATTCGGTTTTATTTATCCGACCGTAAATAAATCTGAAAGATACTAATGAATCCCATGTTAAATGAAACGAAACATGGATAATTCTGCGATAAATGCATATGTATGAGCGGGAATGAAATTATATGCTCACACATAGAATGGTCCCGATTCAGCAAAAAATACGAATGATTTCGCCTTTTTCAATTCATTATTTAACTACTAATCTATTCACGTTCGGAACACGTTGGAATTATACTTTTTTTTAATCAATCTGATGCATGAAAATCTCGCTCACTTTCAACTGTTTTTAAGTAATAACAAGTATTAAACATTATTTTTCATTATTTTTCCTATACACTAGTTTCGAGTTTGGAACATTCGAATAGAAAAGACGTTTTTGATGAAATCGTGGATAAGACCTTAATGGGAGGATTTGTGAGCTCCAAATAGTATTTTTATTCTACAATGGACAAACTAGAAAATGTATGTTTTTCTCACCCCATTTAAATGCTTGAGATAGAATCCATTATTTCTTCTCAATGAATTCCCATTTTATTTTAAATATCCACCGGGCAAAAGAGGGCATTTCGTTTCCTTATTCTTATTGATTTGTGACTCCTGTTCTGTTTAAATATGCATAAAAGCTTTTGATTCTCTTCTATACACGAAATGTTTATCGACAACATATGCCTCATTAAGTGATGCGATTCTTTGTTAACATTAAAATAACAGAAAAAAGTTTCAGTTTCATTTTTCCGACCGTAAATTAATCTGGAAATTAATTAATCTCAAATTATATGAACCGAATGCGTGTTTATTCTGCGTTAAATATATTTATGTGAGTGGGAATCAAATTTATCTGGTCGTGCAAAATATACCTCTATCCGGCTGATTACGAACGCTTTCTGTTTTCTCAATGAAATAGTGAATTATTAATTTATTCAAGTTTTTAACACGTTCATTTACTCAGTTTATAAATAGCATTAGGTTCGAACTTTAATTTGAATTATATGAATAGTTTAATGTTTATTCAGATGACTTGTCAATTTGGATAAGCTCTTTGGAATACTAATATCAAGACTTTTTATTGAAATTTGAGAAATAAATTTTTAAAGAACCAGAGATTAATTCGATTGGTAATGGACCAGCCCCCCCCCCCTCCCAGCGACAATGGTAAAGCTGACTGATCTGTCAGTCAGCTTTACCATTGTACCCTGTATTTGCGTATATATATGAATTGACATCATCATGCCCCTCAGCAATCTTCGGGCTCCTCCTCACCCCCCCCCCCCCCGCCGCCAGACTTACAAATCCGCTATGTTGATAACGATGAATGAATATCAAGGTTCGTTTTTCTGCATGCATTGTCCGTGGTACGTTAATGAATAGTAATATACTAGTACTAAACTGCATATGCGCCTCGATCTTCTAACGGATTGCACATGTTGGAATGTGTGAGTGTGTATGCGTGTTGTGAACGTAACGTGAGGTTTTGTTCCTGTGTAGTGCTTGTTGAAGTGCTGGCATCTGTCATCTGTTTTTGGAACTATAAGTGTGGTGTAATGACTGAACATTTGTACCGATGTAGGTCTGCTGTTCTTTATGGTGAGACTTTTTAACGGGAAAAGAGATCGGCTCGCATTCGCACGCACCTCAGACAAGCGAATGTGCGAGCCGATCTCCTTGTTAAATTATACTTTGAAAGTATAAATTAATACTTATTATATAATTTAAATTAATTTATACTGTGCAATATACTTTTTTTAATATCAAAAACAACCTTATGAAATGATTTTAATCGAGAATGACGAAACATAAGTTTGCTCTGCTCATTTTCTGGGAGTATGTGACAGTATTTGACGTGAGCACCCGAGTGGCGTGGTAGTAAGACGCTCGTTTACCACCGTGAAGGTTGCTGCCACGGTTCGAATCGGAGGGAGGATATAAATAAGATATTTTCCCTAACGCGAACTTGAGGTGACCATCGATATACAGCGCCTTCATTTCCAACGCATCTCATTAATGGCAGTAAATTACAATACAGCGATATGGCCAGAGTTAGTGTGTGGTGAAGTAATAGTATTTGACGTGAGTGACTTCTCATACTTGTTGTTTGTCGTGCATACGTCACTCTGCCTCATACATTAAAAATCTTTCTTATTACATCTCCCCATTTGCACCTTCAATTCTTTCACCATATCCGTTATACAGACTGTATACGAGCCATTCGCGTTGCCTTGATGTCAATATTATTCACCGTCGGTTGCGTAAAAAAAAACTGTGCATACACACACATAAATATATTTTTTTCTTAATAATGTTTTTATTTCTACTGAAATGCACGGACGTAGGAGTAGAACATACTATACACGATAACATAGCGAACTCACCTTGCCGCAAATGAGTGGCGAATCGTTGATCTTAGGCGCATACTTCTAATTATAAAGGGTTCCAAATAAGGTGTATACCTCAGTTGAGTAAAATTGTGTGAAATAAAGGAAAAACCCAATTTGAAAGTTGTTGTTATTTCTTGAGGCAACAAAAAAAAAATCACGTTTCCAATTGCAATATTCGCTGAGATATTTGAATTGAAAAAAGCTGGAGAGAAAAGTCGGGAAAGAACAGCATAAAAAGTAACGGACAAAAGCTCATCAACTAGTTCTTTCCCTCATTCTCTCTCTCTCTCTCTCTCATCTCTCACTCACTCACTCTCACAGTAATTCTCAAATTCAACTATTTCAGCGAACATTGCACATAGTAACGTGGAATATTGTTTGTCGGCCTGAGAAGAGTCACGGCAACAACTTTCTTATTGAGCTTTTTGAGGACGGGGTGTCCGTATAAGCGATAAATGTGGTAGCCATGTTCCACATTAAAAAAAAAGAAAGGGAAAGAAAGAAAAAAATAATAAAATTGTGGGGAGGAACAATACAGAGATGCATTCGATATGAGAGAATTAGTACAGTGCCTTGCCTTTTTTTGCCCTCACCCGCGTACTTCTTTTGTAGTTTTTACTTGTTTTCTTTTTCACATCTATATACAGTATATAATAGAAGAATTAGTTCTGAGAAAGATACATATCATATGTTGTGTGTGTGTGGGGGGGGGGTGCCATGGAGGACTAGCAGGTGGGAAAAAGCTGAGGAGAACCGCCACCATCGTTCAGTTGCTTGTTAGCAGTTCGTCGCTGTCTCATAGAGTTATCACGATGTGGGGGGGGGGGGGGGACAGACAAACACACACAACTTTGTTTCATATGGTTACAACTTTTGCGATGAGGAAAAATCGATTGGAGAAACAGTCAGGTGTGAATTGAATTGAAGACAAATAGAGAATGTCCGGTTTCATATTCAAAAAGGTCTCTTCGCGTTCTACTCAAGTCATTCTTTCACTTTTCCGAGGCTTAGTTCGTGGACTGGAGTATGCTGAAAGGCTTTGTAGACCATACCTGCAGAGGTACAGTACATAGACTTGATTGAGGAGGTGCTGTGCGATGGCACAAGGGCTTGAATTATGAAGAACGACTTCACTTTTTGAATATGTTTAGATTGGAAGAACGCAGATGTCGGGGTGAATATGATCGAAGTGTTCAAAATATTCCACGGGATGGATAGGATGGACCATGATTTATTTATACGCTACGCCGTCAATCGACTGCTTTTACAAGGGGACACCAGTATCGATTGGGGAGGGACAATACGAGGTTATGGTGTCGCAGAGAATTTTTCTCTAATGGGGTTGTTAATAAATGGAATAGCTTACTCCCGGAGGCAGTAAATTGCAACACAATTGACACGTTTAAAAAGAAATACGAGAAACATGTTGGGGTAAATCAATAAGTTATCCATGCTTAGAATAAGACAACCATAATCATTCTTATGGGCGTTGTATAATATTTCATCATGTATATATATTATTTCTAATTGCATTTTTAATTGGGTTGCTGTATTTTTGAAATATATGACATCCATATTTATTTTGGGCATCTTTTTCTCAGCCACCTAGTTGGGCATTTTGCCTTGTATTTGTACTTGCGTTTACAATTTTTTTGCTGATTTATCCACGGGTGAAAATATTTATTGGCAGAGTGTGTTATAAATTCGAACGCCTACTGATAATCTTTCGAACAAATCTACCCAAAAATATGGTGCGTCTCAACGGATTCACTTGGATTTACGGAAATATTCCAGGTTTCATGTTTATTAGTGAACCGAACGAGCATAAAGTTCATTCCTGTGGCATTTTCACAAAATATTCAGCGTCGGAAAACACGAAACCAAAGAATTTTCCATTCTTCTACTGAATGGAGGTACGTAAAATGCTTCTTCTCTTTCTCTGGAGATTTTACCTTTTGCCTTTGGAATTTATAATAAGTTGTTTAACAGAACGCGATCTGTATCCGTAATTTAAGCTTTGAGATGGTAAATGTTTACGCTTTTCCATGTTGTTTATCATTCTGCGATGAACTATATCAGAAACAAAATATTATTTTTGAAATATAAGAGGTTTGTTTTCTGAAATTATCTTTCCTACGTCTTTCTTTGAAGCCTATGCGCAACACGTTTGTTTAACTATGAGCTCATGCTCTAATCCTGACCATTTCCAGGCAAATTTGTGCTCAAAATGGTATACGAATTGAGAAGATTTCTGTTTATATGTTGAACACATGTGGAACGCATCTCATTTCTTATTATCTGTGGCGGAATCGAGTGGATATTTAAAGATATCAGGTTTGTAATAAAATTTTTAAACCAAGTATTGTTACGTAGAGTTTGTTATATTATAAAACGGAAATTCAATTATCTTTATTACTTACTTTAGTATCAAATATTAAAATATTATATTCATTTTCTTCACAGGAAGCATTGTTATGCTTATCTTTAAAACATCTAAGTAAATCATGTTATTTTATCTTATAATGTTAGATACCGCTGAGAGCTTCGTTGATGCGTTTTGTGCGTGCGCATTTATATATACAGGGTGTCCTGTAAGTGCTAATGAGGCCTTTATCTCACCAATCTGTCGTAGAGGTATGATTACAATTTAAAAAATGCTCAAAATGCTTTCAGAAATTAACCTGTACCAGTCACCAAATAAAATAAAAAAGCTAAATTCTTACATGGTCCCCTGCCTGCTAATTTCCGATAAGAAAAAGTTGGTTCCCTGTCTTAATAAAGCCTTTCCTGTCTAAATACAAAATAAATAAATAAAATACATGTTTTTAACTTTAATATTCACTGCGATATTTTAATTCAAAAATCGGAGAAAAGTTGAGGAAAAAATATCAAGGATTAACGGACAATCATCTTTCCGTCTTTCACTCATGCTGTTCTTTCTCAACTTTTCTCACATTTCTGAATTCGAATAACTCATCGAATATTGGACTTATAAACATAAGATTTTTGTTGTTGGCTTGGGGAAATGCAGGGCAGCAACTTCCTAATTGGAATTGGATGGGGGGGGGGATGTATGGAAATTTAGATTTTTTTTTTATTTTGTGAAAACGTATCACTCTGAAAACAGGTATAAAGTAATTTTTGTACAAATTTTGAGCATTTTTTTAAAATTGAAACCTACCTCTACGACGAACGATTGATGATATAAAGGCCGCATAAGCTCTTATAGGATTACGTGTATATATGTGTGTATATTCTATCATCGAGGAAATTCAACCATACACTGTACTTACTCGTGTTTAGGACGAGGTATTTATTAAATTTTCACTGCTTCAATAAACCTAGGTTGTCCTATCTGCGCGAGTAAAGGATCCATTGTTTTTCTTCTTTTTTTTTTGAACCGTCGATAGCTCTCGCCGCAGTTATACTAAGTTACTACTATAATTAACCGGGCATGCACCACGTAAACATTACCCTGCGGAATTTATAACACATCAGAACAAGCCGGAATGTGTGTTATGAGTCTATGTGTGGCCTCTAACGTAATTCATGTTGTCAGAGATAGTTTCGTGTTCGTGCTGGTGCAGCCATCTTTCTTCCATATTCTTTTTGTTGTCGTTCTGTCTGCAGTTTTCAGAGATACTTTTTCAAATACCAGGCTGACTTGCATTCGCTACTCCAAATTGTAAAAACTGCAGAAAACCAATTTCAGCCGACCATCAACGTGCCACCAACGGGTTTAGAATGGGGATCCTCCTGATGCAAGTCCGCACAATGCCCACACGACCGCACAGCGGCACGCTGCAATTATATCTTACTGCTGGGACAATCTTTACACGCAGGATGGCAGTCCTATACATCCGAGTAAATACGGTAATTATTTCTCCAATGTTATATGAAATAATATGATTTGCTATTCACCATGTATAATGATATTGTTAATTATAATATTGTTAATTATAAATGATACCAGGAGCGATAATGTTTCTCTTATTTCTTTGTCAACGGGGAATAAGAAACGGAATCTCTCCAAGTTTGCGTGGAATATTTCCACTTGGGGAAGAAGTGAAAAGTCGTTATGAAATTTCTGTTTTTCCTTCTTTAGACATTCTTTTCCGGTAAAATATTTACCTGAAATTCTTTTATACGAAGCTCATACTCCTCCATAGTCTTCAGAAAACGAAACCCAAGCATTTTCTACGAACGGTATTGTTGCTAATGGAGCTTTTAGCAGTCATATAATGAATAGATATGCTTATTTTTTGTTTCTGCAACCACCGAGATAATCCCCTTAGAGAAATGTTTCTTCTAAAAAATGTATCGAAATGAAGAAGAAAAAAAAACAATTTGCATTAAATATTCAGAATAATAATAAGACTTCTTATCGAGCTCGTCTCATGAAACAGAAATGTTATTAAATATTCATATCCTCGTCTTTTGAGAAATATATCCTATACATATGCTTTGACGAGAATCTCGCATGTGTGGCTCGATTATTCAAAACCAAAATTTATGTACGAATCAGTAACACAGTTTTGTTCTGTAAAATATTCACTAAATTAATTTTCAGTATGCGTATAATGTCTAAAACACATCATACAAATTAAAATTGCCTTTCTTTTTTACTGTTTTTATGTAATATGCTATTTTAGAGAAGGTAAAAATTTCTAGGGTATGTATACAGTCAAACCTCGTTAGTGCGTCATCCGGTTAATACGTCACTCCGCTTAACGGGTCACTTTTTGGAAGTCCCAATTGTCCTCGGGCAGGAATTGGCACAGCTATGGCTTACTCCGTTCAACGAGTCACTCCGCTTACTAAGTCATATTTTTGCTCTCCCAAGAGTGACTCATTAACGAGGTTTGACTGTATTGGGCTTGTACCTTCAAACAGGGTAAAACTACGAGGGGAAAAAACTAAATATCCCGGAGAAAATATAAAATAAGTATATATTTTTATTATATTAAGTTATGTTTTCCAATGAAAAATATGTAAATAATGATGCAGATGTGGCTATCAGTATATGTATACGTAGGCTGACCATATTCCCTCGAAAGAAATACGGGAAATTGAAATTCCAAATGCGGGGCATCGCCAATTATCGCCAAAAAATGACGCCAAAGTAAACAAATTTGCGAAATATTGAAGAAATTTCGTAAAAAATCCAAAATGGCGGGAAATAAAGCATTACTGAAAATTGCTGTGGATTTAAATGAATTCCACGAAATAAAACGTTCACCAAGACAAATGTGAGAGATTAATATTTTTATTAAAATTGTAATTATCATAACATAATTTATGAGTGGGAAAAATTTCATCCTTTCACTTCAATAAAGAATGGAAATTCAAGTAAGCTTCGTGTAAAAAACGGGACACTTTCGCTAAAAAGTCGGGACAGCCAAAAAAACAAGAAAAAAGCGGGACTGTCCCGGAAAATACGGGACGTATGGTCACCCTATGTATAAGCAAAAAAAAAAATATATATATATATATATATATTAATAAAATATATATATATTAATAAAAATTATATAAAAAATTAAAAAATATATTGTCAAATTGATTGTATGTATATTGTGAAATTGATTGTATGTATATTATAAAATTGATGTCGCAAAAATTGTATGTATATTGCCGCATTGATCGTATGTATATTGTCGCAACCATTGCATGTACATTTTCGCATTGATTGTAGATTGTATATACATTGTCGCATTGATTGTAGATTGTATATACATTGTCGCATTGATTGTAGATTGTATATACATTGTCGCATTGATTGTAGATTGTATATACATTGTCGCATTGATTGTAGATTGTATATACATTGTCGCATTGATTGTAGATTGTATATACATTGTCGCATTAATTGTAGATTGTATATACATTGTCGCATTGATTGTAGATTGTATATACATTGTCGCAACCATTGCATGTACATTGTCGCATTCATTGTATATGCATTGTCACAACGATTAACAACTGTTTAACGATTACCGAAAGTACATTGTACCCTACGCGAAAGTGTCCCCCCAATCTCATTCCTTTTCTTTCAGAATTTTCTTCGGCATCACAGCGCCCTCTGGGGCGATGAGCTAAAATCGCGTAAGCGACAGAGCCCGGTCGTGGCCCGCCACTTCACGAATTGGCCAACAGTTTTGGCCAAAATCCAGTGGTGGATCGTGGTCGGGTATTCTGGGGATGCAGATTTCGGTATACACTGCCATCTGTCCGTGAAAATATGTAGTCAAGTGTTTATAATTTATAAATTATTGCTCTACATCCAAAACTTTTTCTATTCTTGTTTTCGAATTGTTTTTCACATTATCTGTATATCTATGCAGTGCAAAAAGTAATAATGCTCTATCAACGCAACATTAACGTAAATAATTTGCACCGTGAGCCTAATCGATATTTTAACAACGTTTAGAGCATAGGCGGTGATAGACTTGGAAGTCTGGGGGGGGGGGGCACGATGATGATGATAATGTCAAATCATATATACATTTATACATTAGATCAGTCAGCTCCACCTTAGACGCTGAATGTGCATTGGCGAATGAATGTAAATCTAAATGTTACGTGCATTGTCGCAACGATTGTATGTATATTGTTACATTGATTGTATATACATTGGGCAATGTCCCCCCCCCATACGCCCCCCCCGTATCTTCTCCCATGGTCAACTCATCATTTAGGTTCACCAGTTGGCATCGGTTTTGAAAATTGTGAACATGCACACTCTTCTTTCAATAGTTCGAATTTAAAAACTATATTATAGTTTAATGTTAAGGTTATAAATGCATATCATTTTTTTTTATTCTCAAATACATTCCAATGTAAAGAAAAGATGCAACTGATTTAAAAGATATAACATAGATGGCAGCATGAGTATCCAAGGTGTGTTTTTCAGCGCAGCCAAAACGCGTGAGTGTCACACACACACAACTTCCCCCCCCCCCTCTCTCGTGTTACTGAGAGGTATCTCACATCGGCGCAGGACAGAAATCGCCTTAAAGGGTAATACAGAGCTCACTCCATGAAAAGCTCCGCTGAACCTTGACCATATGACCCGTCGTACTTCACGGGACATTTCTATTTTTTTGATCAGGAGTCATTCAAGTATTACGAAAACAGATTTTTAGCCATTTTTGACCCCCCCCCCCTTGTCAGCAAAATTTCGTCAGGCAGCTTAGAATATTTCATATCTTCAAAAATGGGTGGTTGATGACGTAAACAACCTTCAACCCCCCCCCCCGTCATCAAAAGTCAGCAAATCCGAAATAGGTCAATTCGTGAAGTGGCCGGCCAGATCCCGAATCGATCAATTTCATTGTAAATCACCCAGCGGATGTACGAATTTAGCGCTTTGGCCAGCCAAAACTTGGCCACAGTCCGATAACACATTTGATTTGGAGTCATCGCCCCCCCCCCCCCCGATGCTGACGTAATACTTGAGTGACCCCTCAGTGCTTTCCGGGATACTTCTTTTCTTATTTATCAGTCATTTGAAAAATAAAGAAATTCAATGATAATAAGTTAGTATCAAATCAAAACAATTGAATAATTAAATTAGTGATTTGAAATGTTCAGGGGGTGGGAGTGCCTCTGACAAAATTTGATTTTCAGAAATGGTTTGGGCCCATCCGCGAATTGGCCGGCCGAAGCTCAAATCATTTCTGAAAAAATCGGTTTTGGTCAGGGAGGCACTCCCGCCCCTGAACATTTCAAGTCACTAATTTAATTATTCAATTGTTTTGATTTGATACTAACTTATTATCATTGAATTTCTTCGAGGATTGGTCGGAGAGCCCTTTCTGAAGTGTTATCGGACTTTGGCCATGGCTGGCCAAAGAGCTAAGTTCGTACATCCGCTGGGTTAATTTACAATGAAATTGACCGATTCGGGATCTGTCCGGACACTTCACGAATTGACCTATTTCGGGCTTTTTCAGTAGCATACAAGAATAAACGCAATCGCATTTTATTTTTCCTCTTTATTCACAATTAATAGCAATTACATTTTGTGGCAATTATTTTTGACAGAAACCGAATTTT
The DNA here is from genome assembly GCF_987345545.1 of Pholcus phalangioides. Taxonomy (NCBI): domain Eukaryota; kingdom Metazoa; phylum Arthropoda; class Arachnida; order Araneae; family Pholcidae; genus Pholcus; species Pholcus phalangioides. The sequence continues at coordinate 4,677,416 of NW_028301609.1, forward strand.
CACAACTTTGGAATGAATTTACGCTTCGTCATTTGTGAACCACACCCTCGCATGTTTCTAAAGTCAACAGTTGCAGAGATATCCGCTGTTCAAACAATTTGGGACAGCCTGGGACGGCTGACGTTTGGCATAACAGCAATTTTTTTGCACTTTTTTTCCTACTCTATTTGAATTTGAATAATATAGGCCTATTACCACACCCACTAACACGTATAACACACACTAATCTTTAAGCGCCAACTGCCAGAACAGCGTTACTCAACATTTCTAAACCCAAGAACCACTAAATTTCTGAAATAAATCGAAGGACCACTAATTTACAATTACTATATTGTGGGCCTTCAGCATGGCCCCATAACGGTGGGATGGCAGTATTGAAGCCCTGGGGCCCATATTCTGTTTTTCCCCCACTATAAATTCACGATTGGGAGGGGGAATAGTTAAAGTTTTTATCGGAGGACCTGCTGTAGTATGGGGGACTATGGCCTTCGAAATTGGTTAGCGATGGTGTGTCTGGTTCTTGTGAGTTATAGGGCCGATGTTTTTATTCGAACCTACGGTGTGCATCAATAATAATTGCATACAATTGAATAATTTTCACTTTGCTTCAATAGTTTCAAATCTGCTTGCAGACCATACATCTCATCTCCTCGGACCACCTATACTTTGCCGCCGCACACCAACTCCGATCATATATCGCCATACGGCAATTTCCTAGCAGTGGAGTTTGGTGGGAAATGAAGGCGCCATCTATCGGTGATCGCCCCAGGCTCGGTAGGTAAAAAAAACTTAATTCTGATAGTCTTTGGCCGGATTCGAGTCCGCGGATCTTGATGGTAACCTTCACAGTGAAAGACGAGTATCTTACCATTGTGCGCCATTCGAACCACCTCTGGTCCGCGGACCAAGTTGAGAAACGCTGAACTGAAACATTCCTGCCTGGTAGTGAATTGCCCTACGGTTATCAACTGTGACGAGATTGGCTTTGCTCGTGATATCTAAATGTAAGTATGGATATCGTGACGCTTACCAATCATGTCGCTTGATATTCTCTAGATCAAGAGAAGTGAGATATTCGGATACCATGGAACTTAATGGATTGAAACATTTTATATCTGTAGTTCAAAGGAACAAGAATTCGCAATTTGCGCAAAACGGACGAATTTCGCTGAATAGAAATTCAGTTCAAAGATTGAAGCTCTGGTTCCGTGAAAAGAACTCAAATTCATCAATCTTGATATCAGAGCGTAGAAAATAGCTTTCACGAAACGTCACGACCATAAGTTTGGAAATTAATTGCTGGCAATGTCGTCACCGCCCCGTCACTTTCGGTTCCGGCAGCGAATATCGGGAGATAAATGGACGCGGGACAACACAGAATTGTCCGTGATTGCATACGTAAGCCGTTTAACGGATTCGTTTGTAGCGTAGAAGCGGATTCGTAATCGAAATGGGAAACAAAAAAAAAAAAAACCAGCTACTGTCAGCCTAGCTTAAACGGAGAGAAATATCAAAGGTTCTACCACATAATATCCGATGAAGCGGGCTACTCGATTATGCGGGAACATAGAAATTCAATTGCCGTTCCACACCGTTACTATAGTTCGAGAATTGAAAACTCTGATGAAGGTCCAATATTGAAAAAGCTTATGAAATTAGTCGAACATCAAAATGAAATCACACGTCTTTTTGAATTGCCAAAGGTCTCAAAATCTTTGGCGATTTCTTTTTCCTAATTATGGTGCCGTTCAGTAATGCATTTTTGGTTTATTTAGGGCCGTATTCACCGACATCGTTTGAACTATAATCACAATTTTTTGATAAGAGATCGACACGGATTGGATAAATTCGAGTTTTTAACCAATCTATGTTGATTTCTTATCCAAAAATTGTGACTACAGTTTAAACCATGTCGGTGAACACGGCCCTTAGCATTATACCCCTTTGCAGTACAGTTTTGGTCGACATTGTCGAAATTGAATTTTCTCTTCCGTTGTTCTGTGATCAAGATTTCGTTCCTTCGCCAATTTCCTTTTATTTCATCAAAATTTTCCTCAGTGAATGAGAATTTCGTCAATTCCAGTCTCAGTTTCTATGTTTTTCATTGTTACTTGAACATTAAATTCATTGCGTGAAATGAAATCCTTTCTTTTCGCGTTCATTTTTCAAATTTCAAGATATCGCATGAAGGCATAGCGTTTGTAGTTAATTTTTTTAGATTTTAATTTGATTGCGAAAATTAGCGCCATCTATGGGTCAGATGTAAAACAAAAATAAAATAATTATGAATCAGACACTCTAAAATTAGTACCCACTTCAGAGTCAACGGTTTTAAAACTTTTACAAAAGTAAATTAACAACTATTTCCTATAATTTCTAAATATATTTTATGTGATAAAACTTTATGCATGTAATAGTTTATATATATTTACAATTATAAATATTCATTATATGCATAAAATACTCTAACTTAAAATAATAATTAACCTTAAACGATCATGCTTATGTTTCAGAACATTTCAAATCAGAAGAGGAGAAGCATGTACTTCCAAAAAAATGCAGTAAGGCGGGAATTAATCAAGGATCAAACTTAGGACCTATATTACACAATATTTTTATGGATCATTATCCCCAGGTTCTAAAGGAATTTTATCTTCATATATGACGATGTCCTCAATGACTCGATAAAGATTTAATTGCTTTTGTTGTGAACTTTTTTATTTCTGAAAATTTATCTAATTTTAAAATATTTTTTAAGGTTTTAATCTAATTGTTTCTGAAATCTTTATAACCAAACTTTTGAAACCTCTCATCATGACCTGGAGAAATATTCTCGAACTAAAAGTTGTCATTGGGGAGTAATTATACCAAAAATTGTTTTGTTGTAAATGTTTCAGGTAATAAAAACTGATTGATATTTCACAATATAAACAAAATTAGTAAAAGAATTTTAATTATTTAAAAGAGAAAAAGGAATATTCCCGATAATTCTCCAATATTTACATCCAGGAGAATATTTTCGTTCTCCGAGAATATTCTCACATCTCTAGTCCTCATGATATGCACAGATAGGATAGCTTCTAAGGCTTTTAGCAACCTCCAGGAGCTGATGGAAGAAGTGGAATACTGGAATTTAGTAAATAGGGCCAAATTAAATGTTTCAAAGTGTGTTTTTATGTGGCTGACACATAAGGAGGTTCTACAGAATTCTCACTTATTTATTGAACATCAATCGATTGACCCAAGCATAGTGGCGGAGTGCTTCGGAGTGACATTGACCCTCGCCTGAATTTTAACTATCATGTCGAGCAAGTGATAAAACAAACCCAAATTGCACTGGAAAGTGTCCTCCGTTTTTGCTACCCAAAGTCACATGTATCAAAGTCACATGTTTTTTAGAAACTATGATAGTTGTGGAGGACTTGGATCTTATAGCCATTACAGAATCTTGGGCAAACGATGGGGATGAATCTTTCTTACACATCTCCGGATACGATACTTTTTTGAGAAATAGATCTGATAGGAAAGGGGGTGGAGTGTTGATATACGTGAAATCATGTTTGAAGGCTAGAGAGTGTAACGTGCAGAGAAGTGATATTGAAACCATATGGGTTGAACTTGAGAACAAAAGACGTCATAAGCTTATTGTTGGGGTTTGTTACAATCCACCGAATAGGGATCAAAATTATATCGCCAAAATGCATGATGAAATTTCCTACATGTGTAAGCGAAAGAGGGTTCTCATACTAGGGGATTTCAATTACCCGGGTATTGATTGGGAGAAACTTTCATCTGGAAATCAGTATGAAAGAGACTTTCTTAAGTTGGTGCTCGAAAATTTTTTGTATCAGCATGTATCAGAAGCCACTAGGGGTACTGCTATTTTGGATTTAGTTCTTACTAGTTCTGAGGATCTAGTTGAACATGTTTCGGTGGGGGAAGAGTTTTCTTCCAGTGATCATCGTATCGTCAGATTTCTCTGTAACTTTTCCTCGGGTAAGGTTGATAACAAAAGACTGGTTCCTTGTTTTCGGAAAACTAACTTTGATGTTTTGCGAAGAAGGTTAGCGGAAGTTTTCAAAGACCGGTTGGAATCAGTAGGGGTGGTAAGTCAATGGGAAGAATTTAGTACGAAGCTGTCCTCTGTTTTGCACGACGTCATACCCTTTGTTCGAAAAAAGCGTGTTTGTACATCACACCCTCTATGGTTCACGGATAGCGTGCGGAACCTTTATCTTGAAAAGAAAAGAGCATTCAGAGAGTATAAACGTGGACGAGGTGACCTATCATTGTTTACTGATAAAAGAAGACTGTTGAAGAAAGCGATAAGGGATAGTAAAAAGCAAGTTGAATCTAGGTTGGCAGATAACATTGGCTCTGACCCAAAATCATTTTTTCGATACGTCAATAATGGATGTAAGGGGACAGTTGGCCCCCTCTCGATAGGAGGCTCAAAAGTAGAGAGCAATGTAGGCATGTGTAGTGCTTTCAATGACTTTTTCGCGTCGGTTTTTAATGGAGATAATGATATTCGATATACGGGTGTTGCATGGGGTAATAAAACGCTCAACGATATTCAAGTGGAAGACGTGGAGGTCCTAAATCTTCTAAGAAATGTATGTGCAAGCAAAGCACCAGGACCAGATGATATCTATCCCAGGGTTCTCAGAGAAGGTGCTAATGAATTGTTGGGGCCAGTCGCACAGATATACAGGAGTAGTGTTGCTGAGGGTATCGTCCCGAGAGATTGGAAACTGGCTAACGTTGTTCCTATATTTAAGAAGGGTAGTAGAGAAGTGGTGTCTAATTATCGTCCAGTGAGTTTGACGAGCTCCCTCGCGAAAATTTTGGAAATTATCATCAAAAGGCAGTTTGTGAAGTGGATAGACGAGAATAATGTATTGTCGGATAATCAGCATGGGTTCAGGAAGGGGAAGTCATGTGTAACTAACCTCCTTTGCTTCTATGATTACGTGACTAAGGCTTTGGGTAAGAGCAAAAATGTCGATGTGGTTTACCTTGATTTCCAGAAGGCATTCGATCGGGTCCAACATGGCAAACTCTTGAAGCGTTTACACGAGATTGGAATAGGGGGCAACTTGCTGAATTGGATAGAATCGTGGTTAAGAGATAGGTCGCAACGAGTTATGGTGAACGGGGAATTCTCTGGTTGGACAGACGTCACAAGTGGAGTTCCTCAGGGAAGTGTCCTTGGCCCCATACTTTTTTCACTTTTTATCGATAAACTCGATCAGGGTATCGATGGAATTACTAGCAAATTCGCAGATGATGTGAAGCTAATGAGGGTAATCGGGAATGAAAGCGATAGGGAGTTGCTCCAGACCAACTTAAACAAGATTGCAGCATGGGCAAATGAATGGAGCATGACGTTTAGCGTAGATAAGTGCATGGTCGCTCATTTTGGTTCGAACAACCCACGGTTCTCTTACGAGTTGAATGGTGTCACTATCCCGGATGCAACTAGAGTCACCGATTTGGGAATTCTCATTGACGAGCGACTTAAGTTTTCTGAACATTGTTCAGCGGTTGTCAAAAAATCGAATAGAATGCTTGGTCTCATTTTCAAAAAGGTCTCTTCGCGTTCTCCTAAAGTCATTCTTCCGCTTTTTCGAGGCTTAGTTCGTCCTGGACTGGAGTATGCTGTAAGGTTTTGGAGACCATACCTACAGAGGGACATAGACTTGGTTGAAGGGGTGCAGAGAAGAGCTACGCGTGTCCTTATTGGCACACAGGGCTTGAGTTATGAAGAAAGACTTCATTTTTTGAATATGTTTACATTGGATGAACGCAGGTGTCGAGGAGATATGATCGAAGTGTTCAAAATTTTCAATGGGATGGATAGGATGGACCATGAACTTTTAGTACACCGCCAATCGACTGCTTTTACAAGGGGACACCAGTATCGATTGGTGAGGGACAATGCAAGGTTATGGTGTCGCAGGGAATTTTTCTCCAATAGGGTTGTTAATAAATGGAATAGCTTACCCCCGGAGGTAGTAAATTGTAACACAATTGACACGTTTAAAAAGAAATACGATAAACATGTTGGGGTAAATCGGGAAGCTATCCATTCTTAGAATAAGACAACCATAAGTATTCTTTATGGGCATTGTATAATATTTTATCATGTGTATATATTGTTTGTAATTTGTGTTAATTGCATTTTTAATTGGGTTGCTGTATTTTTGAAACATATGACAACCATATTTTTATGGGCATCTTTTTATCAGCCACCTCGTTGGGCATTTTGCCTGTTGTGGTGTTGTATTTGTATTTGTATTTGTATTTGTATCACTAAACAACAAGATTATAATGTATGAACAAATTCCCAGTCCTGTTCTTACATATGGTGCACCGGTTTGGGCTTTCGCTCAGAAAAGCAATACGTACAACCTCCAGAAACATCATGAAAATTATATTCTCAGGAGATTCACAGGTGCTCCAAAATACTTCAGACTAACCGACCTCTGCACGCTGATCTTCAAATTCCATCCATCTACAAATACATAAAGAAACTGACCAAACAGTACTTTGAGAAGCAAGATGCTTTAGAAGTGGATGTTATCAGCTCAGCATCCATCCAACTACCCAGCTGAACAGAAATTGACACAACTAAGACCAAGGAATATCCTGGTTACAAATTTTAGAAAGAAATTTTAATTGTTAGAACAAGTAATAATAGTTAATCATACTGAAGTTATGATGTTGAAACTACCGTGAATTTTATATTGATAATGTACCAACAGTATAGTATAGGTAAATATTACTATGAGTAAATTACATCAATTTTTTTGTAAAATGATGGAAATGTTAATCACTACCAATCAATTTCATTTTTGACATTGGTAGAGTGAGAATATTTTATGTAAATACATTCAGTAACTAAATTGATTATTGTAATATTTGAAAGGATATGAACGCTTTGTGAATTATATAACCATTTGTTATATAACCTATCAACATAGATTTTTTTAATCTAATGTAATTGCCAAATGCGCAAAAGTAACAAAAAATTATTCCGATGGTATTGTGAAGAGTGTATTAATGTTCTGTAAAGTTTAATAATCATTTCTAACCTTTCACTCTATTTTATTTATTTATTTTAATATGTTTGTCAAATGCTCAAAAGTCACATTGGATGGTTCTGGTGGCATTGCTGGGGTTTTCATGTATATACACATATCACCTTTCTCTAAATAGAAATATACTGTAAAAGATGTTGTAAAAATAGGTAAATTTTGCAATTTGTGGCAAAGTAAATCACTTTAGTGAAAGTATATTTGATGTTGTAGATGTTGAGAATGTTTGCAGTGTTCAATATTTATTTTTGAAAATATCTATGATTTCAGAGAAGTAGTAAAAAAGATGTTTTAACTTCTGCAAATTGTTGAGAATGTAAATCAATATACTAATATTGTATTGTAGTAGTGAGGATATTATATGTATAAGGGTTTTATATAATATTAAAAAAAAGAAATCACCGGATGGCTGTTTTTAAGCAACCGTTTTGCCATTGACTGATCAATATCTCTACCTAAGTAGAGAAACCAAGACGGAGAAGACGAGAGCTCAGTGCTCGGTACTTCGCATCAACTGGCATCGGCAACAGTGAAATACGATTCTGTAATAGCCAAAAATAATGATGTCGACAAGTGACCATAAGAATCTATTGGTTGAAGAGGATTTATCTTATTCACTGCGGCTTAACGCTATACTAGCGTCACCATTGTCTTGTTCCAACCGGCGGTTGGCGTTATGGTCACTGCATTTTCTTATGTTACTATAAAATCCTCCATGAAAACTTCGATAACAAATTAGGCCCCGCAGTAAACGTGCCGGGCCGATTATATCTGAATTCTTAGAGATATTTTCCAGGTTGCTACATAAAAACTTAAATTTTGCGTTAAATTGATGAAAAACCGTTGGAAATGAAAACATATGAATGCAGCATCTAAACATTTTCTGATGAGTCCGCCATGTTTGTTTTTCCGCTTCTTGTTTTTCTTCAATTCCTTAGGGGGAATTCTTTTTCCAAGAGATTAATGTTCCTTTACGGTGAAAGGCGAAAGAAAACTCCCAAGTGCACGATTTGTTCCCATAAAGCAATTAATGTTTCGTGAGCGAAAGTGTTATTTCAAGTACCCCAATGGCCGTATGTTATACGATTCTCCACATTGAGATTTATTCGAGATGGTCGATCCGAGTGAAGGGACAATGCTTTTGCGGTTGAAAACGGGAAGTGGGAAAACTGTTTGTTAGCAGTATTCGGTACAAACAAGATCATGAATCAAGTCGAAGTGCGCATTTGTATCGACTTCGTGGAGTCTTCCGAATGAGGGGTGGAAAGACTGCTTCTTCATCATATTTGTATACGATTCCATAATTCCCTTTACAGCATTTTACCAGCTAACCGTTGATCCTAGAGTCAAACTTCCAATTAGAAATAGTACCCAAATGACGTGTAAAACTCAGATACGTCATTTGTGTTGCAAGGGAATGTGCAGTTATTTGAATATAAAAATTACCTTTCATACGGACACCCTGTCCTCAAAAACCCAATTAAAAAGTTGTTGTGAGGCCAACAGAAAAAGTTCTTTTGAATTCAAAATATCGGAGAAAAGTTATGAAAGAACAGAAAAAACTAACTGACAACTCTCCTTTCCCTCATTTATGCTGCTCTTTCCCAACTTCTCTCTGTTTTCTGAATCCGAATATCTTTAGCGAATATTGTGATTATAAACATTGGATTTTTTTTTCCACGAAAAGGCAGGGGTCGTGTCTCCAGTGGTGTAGATGGTAGCATGCTTGCCCGGTATGCAAGAGGGCCTGGGTTCGAGTCCCAGCGGAGACAAGATAACTTTCTTTTCCGAGTTCACCTCAGCATAATATCCGGGAAATAAAATGTTTCCTTGATTGAATTTTTTGTTTTGTTTTTCTGAGGCGATACTTTCCAATTGGAAATTAAAGAATAGAGTGTCCGTATATAAAAAAATTTTGAGCGTCTTGAAAATTCCAAAGAAATGAACGCTCGAGGTCTTAAAGGCCCATATGCTAGGACCGTTTTAACGAAGTGACAACCAATTGTAAAGGCATTGTTTGGGAAGTGGGAACCCAGGTGTGTTACCAAAGTAAACATTCCATAACAAATTCATTATTGAGAACTAAGAACTATCGCTTCCCAACACAGTATATTTTGCCCCTTTCGGGAATTCGCCTCGCTCTGACGAACTTTTAACGTAGCCTTTAGTTCAAGTTGAGATTCGTTTGGTTATACACGCGTAAATTGGGTAAAAAAAAAAGGGTTAATAGTTTCGATTAATAATTATTAGGTAAATAAAAAAACCTGTATGTTATATAAATACAGTAAATCATTGGCCACGATATTTTATTGATTTCACGACCAATCGAATGACAGAGGTAGGATATAAATGTAAAGTATGTACAGGGTGATTATGATAAATGTTTCCCGTCCTCTGAGTCGTTTTTCTGAAGGGGAAAAAATGCTTATCCGAATACAGCTAATTCGCCAATTCTTTGGATGTTTTCATAAGACCATATATGGGTTCTATGAAATATAAAAAAAATTGTTCTGATCCCACTAATATGCGTTAGGAGACAGTGCTGACGAAATTTTGCTGTCAGGGGGGGGGGGGCCCAAACGCGCATGGCCGATTATATCTGAATTCTTAGAAATTTTCCAAACTACTACATAAAAACTTGAATTTTGCGTTAAATTGATGGAAAAACGTTGGAAATGAAAATATGTATGAATGCAGCATCTAAACATATTCTAAATATAGCCAATGTAGACCAATGTTGCATCCGTCAGCATACTGACACTACTCTGACCTATATAGCACCCGCTCTGGAGGACGTATTACATTGAAACTTGGTATATATATATACGCTATATCAGTTTCCTAAACTTTTTGTTCCATCGCCCCCTTCTTCACAATTTCTTTCCTCTCATCGCCCCCAGCTCAATCGAACCCCTAGAATCCTATGTTATACATGTAGCTTCCACCGCCCCTGGACCATTCCATCGCCTCCCGGGGGTGATATTACTCACTTTGGGAAACAATGGTCCATGAGGAAAAAGTAAAATGCAATGAAAAAAGTCCCACTATTTTACCTGGTGGTCGAAAATGTAACTATTTTTTTTATTTCATAAATCTCTCTGCCATGGTTTCATTATCCTTAAAATGTAGCTGTATCCAGGCAAGCAGTTTTTGAGGAGAAACTACTACGGGAACTTAAATTATATTCACCTTCTATACGTGCCTGTATATTATTTATGAGGTGATAAAATAAAAATATCACAATATTTGGATTTCAGTTATTTCCTCTAAAATATAAAATCGTTTTGTAAAAGAATATCACGTGGTGGAGAGAAATGGATTGCATTTTTGGAATCAGCAATGGAAGTAAGCAATTAAGTATTATGTCAGGGAGGGGGTTTCGGATTTGCTGACTTTTTATGACAAGGGGGGGGGGGTGTCGTCAAAAATAACTGAAAATCTGCTTACGTAATACTTGAATGGTCCTAACAGAAAAATCAGTTACCAAAATTAAAAAAAACCTTTCAAAATTATTTTTTGTAGACCATTTATTACCATACATACAGACTATGTATATCTCGCAAATTATTTCTCCTGTTTATGTATTTATTTTTTCCCCGGTCCCCATACTGTTTCTCCCATTTCCACTGGTCCGAGGATTTTTTCAAATATTTTCACGGGTCCGCAGCAGTAAGAACGTTGGAAAACACTCTGCTAGAGTCGACAAAAAGTAATTGAAGAAGATGCAGATGAAAAACAAAAAGGAAGGGGGAACAAGAAAATTCGAAATTCCTTCTTGTTCGTAAGAAATGTGGGGAAATGTCAAATGTGGACATGCCACGCAAATCTCGGTTAAACTGAATTGCATTAGTATGTTTTTCTTCTTTTAATCATTAACATCCGATGTAGCTCTTAAGACGGTTAATTTCACGATAAAAAGGAAGAGAAAGACTGTGCACAGTTTGTCCCAGACGAAGTCCGCTCGGTCGAGACGACATTAATCTTCATGCGATGCGACACGCGTCTAGTGGAATTGATGTCGCTCCGACTTGAAGTTCGTCCTAATCTCAGGGGGCCATATGTGTCTTTATCAGCGGAGACAGATGCGAGTGTCTGATGGCCATTCTCGAGTGAATCCTAAAAAAAGAAAAAGGCATATCCGGAGAAAAATGCAAGATATATATCGTGTAATAAAGATAGTTTTTGAGTTACATAAACTGTAATTTATACAGGGTGTCCTGCAAATCTTAATGTGGTTTTATCTCATCAGCCATTCGTGGTAGAGGTGTGGTTCCAGTTTGGAAATTACTCAAAATGTGCTCAGAAATAATTCTGCACTAGTTTCCAGAATGGCAATGCAGTGTATCATATCTTATAAAATAATATGTATATATATTATTTATATGTATAGTATATATAGTATTAGTATTAATAGTAGTATTATTATATTTGTATTATTAGTAGTATTAATATTTAGTATATAGTATATATAGTATTATATATATAAATAATATAATATATATATAGTTTTATACGGTCTCCCTGTGGTTAAAAACTCAATTGCAAAGTTGTTGCCCTGTCTCCCTTGGGTCCAACAAAAAAAGTACATGTTTCCAAGTGCAATATTCCCTGAGATATTTGAAATCAAAAATCAGAAAAAAATTAAGAAAGAACATCATTAACAACGGACAACGCCTCTTTCCCTGATTATTGCTGTTCTTTCCCGAATTTTCAGCGATTTTTAAATCCAAATATCTCATAGAATATTGCACTTAGATTAGGAACATGTATTTTTTTTTTTTTTTACCTCAGGAGAGACAGGGCAACAGCTTTCGTTTTAAGGTTTTAGATGCGTGGGGGGGGGGGGGAACCCGTAAAATGTAGATTTCTTTATTTTATGAAACACGGTATTTTTACTCCCAAAATTGAATCAGAGTGGCTTCTGAACACATTTTGAGCATTTCCTTAACTGAAACTAACCGTTCAAACGGTTGATGAGGTAAAAGCCGCATTAGGACTTACAGGACACCCTGTATAATGCGTATTATCACAGTCTCTTCACGAGATCTCTGATGATGCTGTAATACAGATTTTGAGCTGAAAAAAAAAAAAGATTTAATCATAAACTCAGGAAACTGAAGTGCACAGTTTAGCCGGAAATTATGTAAAATTTTAGTTTTGTCAGAGTGTGTTTTTAATGTGGGTACAAATGGAAATTTTTGACACAAAATTAAATGTAAATGAACACAAAAATTGATCAAAAATCAGCACTGAAGATAGTTTTAAATTAATGACAAAAACACTTTCCGAAACTAATGGAATTTTACACTTGATGAGTAAATGAATTGATGGACGTGATAATTCCAGAACAGAAGGGAATTTAGAATTATATAACGAAAGAAATAATTTTTCAGAATTTGTGATAATTTTTACCGTGCATGCCCCCCCCCCCACAAAGTGCGAGGTCCGGTGCACCCGCACCTATCGCATACACTTGAAAGCGGGCATGGCCCCTCCACATACTGGATCAGAGCCCCTAGGCTGAGACTTTTATCGGGCCCCCAGGCCAGACATTTTATGAGCACCTCAAAAGTTAATTAACAGTAGGAAAAACAAGAAATAATGCCAATTTTTCGATGCACGATGGCTAGCGCTCTGTCAATCCCATTCTTGTTGGGGGTCATGAGGGTGGCTCTGATCACGACAAGCAAGGTTGTCGTTTTCGATCATGTGATTGATCATGCCCACTGCGACGACAGACATCTTTCCCATTTTCCGTTCCTGCCCGGAATAAATTCCGTTTCAAATTTGGCAAGCATTTCAGGTTTTCAAAGAAACATTCTGATTCAATGGAAGAGGGGGGGTGGTATACTTTAACATAACGTAAATCGGTTCACATCCCACGAATTACGTGTCAGTCGTCGCAATCATTGATTTTCTACCTTGCATAATGGTGGGTGATCGTCGACTGAGGAAAGCGATTTTTTGTTTTATTTTATGCGTATCATCTGTTCAGGGTCTCAAATCGGTTCCTATCTTTTAATGATAGTATGAATCGTATATATACCGGCACATATATATATACAGGGTGATAACTATATTGACAGCCCAATAATTACACTTGATTCCTTGTGAAAACTAACATGGAAAAGTGTTCTACGTTTTGGGATCAGACGAATATTCAATGATCGTGTCATTTTTGTGAAGGTCAGTTACGCGCCAAACAATTTTTTGCCAACTTTTTTGCCAAAATGTAGTAATTTGTTCTCCATCGTCAAGTCAAATTTTTTGAGGGAAGGTGCATACAGTGCATAGTGTTTACTGAGCGATCATTTTTTTTTCTGCTGTCGTTTTGATCAGATTACATGTTGATCAACAAAAAACAGGGCAATATTTCTTGAGTTATTTCAAACGCTATTTCAAATTGTTACGCGTGAAAAGCTTCAACAAAAGGAAGTAAAATTCTTCCTCAGTAGAGGTTTACGGGCTTTTTGAAATTGAACTGAAATATTCAATCTTGTTGGAAGCCAAGATCAGCCATTTTCTTCCACGATTGGCGCTTTTTTCCCCTCTTCGTGTAGGTAGAGCTAAGACGCCTTCATATATGAATTAAGGAGTTCTAGGTAGAGCATAGTTTCCCAACCTTTTTTGTCCCATCGCCTCCTTCTGAAGAAATTTTTTTTCCTCCCATCGTCCCCAACGCAATCTAACCCATTGAATCCTATGTCATACTCGTAGCTTCTACCGCCCCACCCGGAACATTCTATCGCCCCCCCCCCACCGGGGCGTTAAAGCCAACGTTGGGAATCACTGGTGTAGAGTATTGTTAACCTTTTATTATATATACGTGTTGCATTCCCCCCGCCACATCGGAGAATTTATCACCAGATTTGTAAAACGTTAGCGAAACGACGTCTATCGGAAAAATTGTTTTCTCAAAAAAATCAATACTTTTTTGCCAAAATGTGGTAATTTTTTCTCCTTCATTGCCAAGTCAAATTTTTTGAGGGAAGGCGCATACAGTGCATAGTGTTTACTGCGCCGCGATCATTTTTTATGCTGTCGTTTTGATCAGATTGCATGTTGTTGATCAATAAAATAGGGCAATATTTCTTGAGTTATTTTAAAATTTCATCGAAACTGTTACGGGCGTGGAAAAGCTTCAACGAAGATTGTAAAAATGGTAGTTTGACGAAGGTGTGTGTATGTGGCGGGAATAACAATTCAAAATCAGAAACTTTAAATTAAACTAATTATCTTATGGAAATTTCCATATTCAAAATAATTGGTGGTTATGGATTTTTACTATTGGTTATTGATCGAATCTCATTTTCATACCAATTCCACAGAATGCAATAAATATTTTTCATTTCCTTGTGATTGGAGTTGATTTTTATAGCGGAAAAATGTGTTAAGAAATTTTCACTTTACTTTTTTACAAGAAAGATTTTCGCCAATGCAAAATTCTGTGGTGTTTGTTCAGAACAATATATCTCCAAAAAATGGCTTTTTTGATCTGAAAGGAAGTCATATATAAGTAATTAGAAGTGAGATAAATGCACAAATATGTGCGTACGGCTAAACAACATGCTGATGTATGATATTTTCATTTGTATTTGTGTGTATGCTTTAATTTTTGATTTTCAAACGACAATGAAAAATGCTTATAACTCAAAAATGTGATTTTGGAGTTAATCATGTTATCACCAAACACCACCGAATTCATTCCGGCCAGCATGATTCGCGCAATACTTGGTCATTTTTTCAGATGAAATTTCATTCAAGGGTCGTATTCATGACTGTGGTTACGTTACCCCTCTTAATAGATGGATACAACGCTCACAACCCCAGACTGATGCAAAGCACTTTACTCCCGTTAAGCACCTTACTCCGTTCTTAGCAGAGATGGACTTAAGCCTCTATCCGTATTACGCATCACTAATTTTGCCGCCCCTTATTACGTTTCATAATTCCCCCCCAACAAAAAAAACGTCATCACGCCGTCTACCCCCTTAACTCTCAATTTCCAAAATAAAAGTCATCTCTCTCTACTGTTTGTTCTCTAAATATGGTCTTGAGTATTGTTTCATACACAAACCCGTAACATAAATGAGGGGTCGTAAAAGTTTTTAAACTACGTGCTAGACTTCAACGGGGCAATTTGTAACTGTGATCGATTTCATTCAACAACCCTATCGTGTTGATGAAGTTTATTTTGTTGCAGAGTTACAATCTCGAAAGCCGTGGTGTGGCTAGGATTTTTGCCGCCCGGGGCGAACATTATTTTTACCGCCCCCGCCACCCCTATAACTTTAAAATTCGATAATTCTACAACGGTGCTCCTGGCAGTATCATCGTGTGCGGGAAAGAAAAGATCGGGCTCAGAATTGGCGATTTCTATGCCCCATATCCAATCACCATGCGGTATTTGCTAGCCAATCAGGAAGATTTTACGCCAAAATAAGAAGAGACGAAATAGGATGCTGTGGTTCAAAATGTGGCACACTTGCTAGGTAGTCTTGATGACGTTACATATGAACTTGGCAACCGCATGCGTGGGCCTTCTATCTCTAGGAGGTGCTGATTTATATATATATATATATATATATAAAACAAGTTTTTTTCCCAACTTTCCTCCGTTCGAATATTTCAATTTTCACTTAGAGGCGTGTCATAACTTTAGCTGGCATCAGGAGTGACATAAAAACATGTCTCTGATTGGTCCCATAGTATCGCTATATCGAGGTTTCACTGTATTCAATTCAGTTTTATGAATATAAACGCATATCAATTGAAATGGACTTTCGTCACGTTGATGTGACGTCGGATTTCTCCCCCCTTTACACACCCGGATGTTTTCTTATTCCTTCGGCTGAATTTTTCCAGGTTAAGTCAACTATTAGATTTACATGCAAATTTATATTTCCAGTTGAATTTATTTCTAGAATATTCGTCTTTAAAGATGAGAGGAGATGAAAAAGAAATTGAGCGGGTTATACATATATAAAAAAAGAGGAAACTCTAAATAGTTTCAGTGAAAGGGAAATTTCTAAAACAAGACAAAGGCGGGGCCTAAATTGGACGGAAATTTGGGTTTGATGGACGATGCGCGTCATTATATAATACGGATACATAAGAAAAATAAAAGAATTCACGAAAACCAAAACAAAAGATAAAGATATTCCTTGAATCTAAGCCTCGCTGCAAAATCCCAAAACAATTCATTCGAAATTTTCGATAGAATAAAGTAAATAACGTTTACAAAAAAAATCTCTATTGTCTTTCAGTGACTTCTTTTAAATTGGAGTTAATGAATTGCAGTCGAGTAGACGGGTTATAGTGTACCCCGGGTATAACATACACCCTCCGTGGATTTAACATACGGTTCCTGCTACATTACAGAATTTCTCAAACTTTCTAAACCAAAGGACCAGTAAAATGTCTGAAACAATTCGCCGGACAACTTGTGTCCTGTATTATGGGACATTCCAGAATTTTCAGTGTTGTTCCGAATTGTTTTCATGCATTTGTCCAGTTTCTTCAAAGATGCTTGTTTAAATTTATAATGCTTATTAAAATCGTGAATAATCAACGTTTTTATAATTATTATTATGATAATTATATGGCTATAAATACAAATATTAATCGTAAGTATTTGTCAGGTTCCACGTTTTCTTCGTCAGTTTTTCAGCTACAATTAGGGATTTTGCCGACTTATGGCAATGTTTTTGACGACATTGGTCGACGTTTCGTATTTTACCGTATGTAAGCGATCCCAGTTACCCGTTTTTTTTCTCAATGAAATATGGTCATCTATTCATTTGGATGGTTTTTTTTTTCATCAAATATATTTTTGTTTACTGCAACTTCTAGCAGCCGTTTATTTCCCCACCCTTCACCCATTTTTGCAATAATTATAGAATTTGTCATAAATTACATCTTTTGGCTACAATCAGTGATTATCTCGTATTAACAATCGCAATTTCCGGCATTTTTTTTTTTTTTTTTGATTAGGTATGGTAAACCTAAGTATGATGGTGCAATTATTATTTGAACCCATATGAATATTAGTAATATATCGATTACAACAATTCAATAATATTTCATAAAGTTAGAATCGAATTATCAAGTTTGCCTGCGGACCATAGGTTGAGAAACACTGCTGCACTACATTTCAATTGCGAGCTGCACAAGCTTATTTTGTCCGCGAAAATCTCAATAATGATTTTATGTATATACGCTATTGCTACGTAAGCTAATTTCAAGACCACGCCTAAAACATACACGTCGGTTGCAACATACACTTCTCGAATTGCATTAGTTTAAATTGCATATTAGTTTCAAAGTATGCGTTAGAGAATGAAGAGCAAAAATATAAACCTAGGGATCTCTCGCGGTTACGGTCACAGCAAAAATATTAAAAAAAAAAAATTAAAACAAACGCATTTTTATGCATTGCAAAGTGATCGGCGCAGTGGAAAACGAGGAATTGCGTTCGAACGGTACCTTTTGCATGATAAGACACTGGCGCTTGACCCTGACAAAGAAACGTGTCATGCTTCTTTGTCATAGTGTATCTGTCTTTTTCATTATGCAAATCACGCTACTCACACAAAAAGCCACCCCCAACCTTTCCCCAGGGGTAAGGGGCCATTCAAGTATTACGTAAGCAGATTTTTAGCCATTTTTGACCCCTCCCCCATCTTGTCAGCAAAACACTGAACCCCCCTCCCTTGTCAGCGAAATTTCGTCAGTAGCTTAGAATATTTCATATCTTCAAAAAAGGGTGGTTGAAGACGTAAGCAACCTCCAAACCCCCCTTGTCATCAAAAGTGAGCAAATCTGAAACCCCCCCCCCCGATGCTGACGTAATACTTGAATGACCCCTAATTGCACAAACTCTTTGCTAAAATATCCTTTTTGTCTTATGATGACATTTATGGTGCTACAGGCACCATTCCAACGCCATTCGTGGTTTCGCGCTGCGTCGATCACTTGAAAATGCAAAAAAGTGAGTGTTGCCACTTGAATTTTTTGAAATTGTATTACTGTGACCGTAACCGTGAGAGCGTTTAGGTTTTTTCATTCCTCCTTTTAATTCGCAAGCGCATACTGTGAAACACACCTATATCTCGAATTTCATTTACACTCGGCGGTTTTTGCGGCCACTGGGGGCTCGTATATCGACAAAGTTATTTCATGACCATCCTGTACTGCAAGGGTGCTCAACCTTTTGTGGAGTGCGGGGCTACTTCATTGTTCGGAAACGTGTCGGCCCACTTGATCATCTGGCAGTGTGCTATGAGCCACTCGAGGGATCTGAGAGGGTGTCGCGGGGCAATGAGTCTTCTGGAAATGTGCTGGGATTCACTCAAGTGATCTGACAGTATGTCGTGGTCCACTTGAGTGATCTGCAAATGTGTCGCTGAAAATTTAAGTGACCTGGAAAATGTGACAAGAGCTACTTAGGTTATCTATAAAAATGTTTCGTGGACCGCTTAAATTATCTGTAAGTGTGCTGCGAGCCACTCAAGTGAATTGGAAATGCGGCGATCAGCCATTTAAGTAATCTGCAAATGTACTAGTGCCACTTAAATAAACTGGATGTTTGCCGCCGGTTGCTCAAGTGAGTTGGAATTGTGCTCGCTCAAGTGTCGAAATATGTGTCTTTGGCTGCTTAAATAATCTGGATATTTGCCGTTGGCAGCTTAAACGACCTGGAACTGCACCGTGAGTCACTGAAGCAATCTAGAAATGTGCCACAGGCCACTAAAGTGATTTGAAAATCTGTCGTGGGCGACTTCAGTGGTTTGGTTATTTGTCGCGGACCACATCAGATGACTCCGAGGGCCACATTTGGCCCGCGGGCCACGTGTTCGTCATGTATGCTTCAATGCATGACATACAAAAATTTGTCTTCAAAAATATTTTCTAAAAATAAGATTTTCTGATTTTTTTTATTCCCCGCATGGATGTTTAACGCAGATGTGACAGTGATATCTTATGTCATAATATACGGAATGTCCCGATCGAGGAAAAAGTCTAGGAATTACTTTCACACTAATAATTGTTTCCCTCGTGGTAGTCCGCAACCGAAATCCATCGATCACACGATGCAGTTCCTGACTTCCGTATGAATGTCGATCTCCTGTATTTCGTCGATGAAATTCTGATCGAATACCATCCTAGTCTTTTCGCCACGGAACTTCAGCACGCCCACAGACGGGAACGGCAGGTCGAAATACGCCTTCCGCGCGCATTTGTGCTCGATGTAGTTCCGTATCTCCCGGAAGCAGAAGTCGACGTGGGAACGGCACAGTCCGCTGTCGAAGCCGATTCTCAATAGGTTGACCCTCAAGTGCGGTCGGACGCCCTCCGTGTGCTTGTAATACCTCCTGAGCCTGTAACGTCCCGCCAAGTCCGCGGAGATCTGGAAGACGGGCTTCTGCGTGAACAGGTACTTCACGGGAACGCTGTTTATCATCGTCTTTGTCTGGTACATGGCGAACGTCCCGACGCTTTCGACGTGGACGTCGATGTTGTTCAGCAGGTGGCTCCTTATCTGGTGGCCCAAAACGTTCAGGACTTTCGTCACGTCGTCTTCGGATAAATCCCGGCCGATCATCGTGAAGTCGAGTTCCTTCGCGCCACTCGCTATGCGCTGGACTTTACTCATGTTGAAGCAAGCGGATCCGATCGCCACGAAACTTTCAACTTAGTTTCTCTTAGATTCGAAGCTCAAGGAGAAAGAAATCGTACACTATTTCAATAATGTTTTATAGACATGTGTCAAGTGATAAACGGGGCTCTGAAGTTTTTACATCTGAATGTATATTGTTGTCCAATAGATTCATCCATTTTGCCTTTTCGTTAAAAAGAATCTGTTGGACTGTCCCAGCATTTCTGACTCGAGAATCAGTCGTCAAATGGCCAATCAGTGGTCAGTCAATCGAAGTTAGAAAAATTGATGGCAGATGTCAGCACTTTGAACATCACCACACAGAAACAAACTTCACGGTATGTTCACATCTCGTACAAGCACATTCCAACATGTACCTCCAGACCAACCATGCCCCCCCCCGCTCTGTCCCCCTAGGGGATATAAGCTGGTTCGTCTCAGGAGACGTGGGCCATGGTGGAAAATCCGACATCCAAGACCTGCAAACCAACCGCAGCAGGCCGGACAGCCCCAAGTCAACCAACAGCAGGACTCCTTCCACAATTCCCCCATTCAACGTACAAAAAATGACATTAAATACAAAGATATGGGAGGGGGGACATGGGCAGGTGCACAAACGCCCATCGCCTGCAGGCCACGAGTGGGGCCCACGAAAAACAGTTATACAATTTATTATGAGTATATATACAAGCATATAAACATATAGACATCGTGTCAGAGGGAATCTGGGAATATCAGTTGGATAATAATACATACAAAAAATACAAATACAATTCCGTCCAGAACACGTCTGTAGTGACGCGCACAACTTAAATACCATTTGTAAATATAAAATCAGGCATCATGTCATGGATATTATAAAATATAAATGCGTACTTTCTAAAACTTAAGAATACGTGATGCAACACAGATTCAATACAGGAAAGGGCTTGTTAATACACCGCTAAACATATACATTATACAAAACATGATACATATAATACAACTGCAATACCATCCAGATCGCATTTCTAATAACATGTGCAACCATGTTAATTTGCTAATACTGTATATAATCAAACTTCATATTACGAATATCACAAGACATAAATGTTACAGATGCGTATTTTATCCAAAACATGCAAAAACATGATACAGCACAAATTCAAAATAACATGGGCTTATAAAATAAACTATGCGACATAAAGTATATCGGGACTTTTAGAATAATTGAATATCTTTGACCTTGTCATGGCAAAGGAAATCAAAGGGCACTCGAACATCAATGTCCATGACTTACATCAGTCAAGCCCATTCCTCATCTGAGCTCTCTTCGGAGTCAACCTTCATCGCGCTCAGCTCCTGCCTCTGGTGTGGAGGAATGATTTCATCGTGATGTTGCTCAATGAATCGAATTAATTTGCTTATATGAAGGCAACACGACTTTTTTCTTAATTTCCAATATGTACCAATTCGTTAGTTCCAAGTTCTGCAGAGGAATATGGACGAGATGCGTGTGTGGTTTAGTAGAACAAGAAGTCACATGACTAAGGTTTTACTCCGCTCGATCGCGATGGATCGGGGTGTTGTGTTTGTAGTCCATCAGTCAGGAAGCTGTTTAGCCCCCCGAGCCTCACCATCCTTGTCAAAATTTTGTCTCGTACAATGTTTTATATAATTTTGAATGAATCATGTTTTGTTTTTTACCCCTTCTAGTGGAACCTGCGTGTGTCGGTTTTTGTTCAATGGACTACCCTCCCGGTTTTGTTCTCAGGATGGCTGGCGCTTTGGGATTCGCGTGGTCACGTTGCCCCGGAGGGTGGAGGGTGTTACTTGAATACTCCGGAAACGAGCTTCCAGATAGAAATCCCTATAGTGGGGCATGAATCAATGAACGCCAGGGTCTCTGCCACCGGACTTATCCCGTTGCCGAGATCTCTTCCAGCCCAGCTTCGTGGCAGAGTCTGGAACAAAGTGAGTGCACCTAACAGTCTGAGTGTGTAGCTAGTGTTGTGTATGATATTTCAGTGCTGCCATCTATACTTCAAATTGTGAGTGAAGTGTAATGATTGAATATTTGTAACGTTGTAGGCCTGCTGCTCTCTGTGGCGAGACTTTTTAACGGGGAGATCGGCTCGCATTCGCGCCTTGAAGTTGGGAACCACAGGTTACCTGTAGTGGGGCAGCATAGTACAGATAAATGGTGGAATTCTGCACATCTGGCAAACAGCATGAAACTTGGCATGTTTGCTGCTTATGATGTAGTGAATGGAAAAATACCGGGAACCAAACTATGGGTCTAACTGGGATTACATAAGTCAAGATGGCAGCGGAAGTTAAGATATTGGTTATTTGATGTTTTTAGGATCAATTTTAATGCTTTTTTTGGGTGTATTGATTTGAAAAAAATTAATAACAGGTTTAGTAGATATCAAAAGGTTTTACGTGAAATGACATCACCAAAAATGTAATTTAATGTCAATGAAATGAGACTTTCTTCATCAAAAGCAACACATTGCATTTGATAATGACAATTTTCTTTGTTACCTTGTACTTTTCTTTTTACACATCGTCTGCTTTTTCAGTATTACTAGTTGCTTCAGTATTACTGTTAGAACTGTTTTGCACGCTGGAATAACTTCACAAGGCTGGCGTCCGCGCCTTTTATCTACTGTTACGCAGATGTGCATATATACAGTTTCTTCTTCTTCTTCCGCAAGTTACATTTGCATGCATGGTGTTCTTTCTAGTGTGAATCGTAATATTCCATTAGGCGGAGAAAAGTTGATGTTTTACCTTAACATTGTCTCTATGAAAGAAATTTTGGTTCCAGGGGATCCGTTCATTAATTTCCTTTTTCAAGACAGTGATAAACCAGGACCTCTGACCACCCTAGCTTCGGGTGCCTGTCCGAGTTCTAACAAGGTTCTCTGGAACGAAATTTCGAATTTTTGCATTTGTTAAATTTTCTAGGCGGTAATGAGAAGCTATAGAAAATGTGTACGAGGTGCATATATGGTTAAGTAGTAGTAATAGTTGTGTTTTATTACGACCATACAAATTAATTCTACGCTCGCGGCGGTGACCTAATCACAGACTTGTTAACTGTGTTTTGTTCTTTGGGAGAGACAAGTTTTTATTTCCCTTTCTTAGATATTATGGTACATGAGATATCTCTCGCAACTTGAATCAACTGTCATGAATGTCATCACTATTAAACGGATGGATGGAAAAATTATTTACACAAATATTTCGTTTGGTTAAATTGATTACTGTTACCGGAAAACAAATTGAAAGTTAGAATTAATTAATTATGAATGTTTCGGATCGTTTCATCTAATTAATACGGCTCAAATAACATTTCCCTCCTTTAAGATCCATGAAAATAGTTTCTCACACTGAATTGTAATTCATGTTTATCAAGTCTTTATATTCCAGTTGTTTTAGTTCGTGGCGACGTTCAGTTATCTTGTTAGTTTAGATTGCCTGTGTGTAAATTTGTTTCACCCCAAGAAGGATGTAAAATCGACAATATCTATAATAACATCACTGGCTTCCTCGAAGCCGGGACAAAATCAGTCGAGAATACAAGAAAAATTTTCTAGGGACCCCAAATGCATGTTTCTGGACGATAACATCATATTTTTAAATTTTACAGTGATTACCTCCATATAGTATTTGTAGGAATAAGGAGTAGCTTATCCCTCTGTTATTTCACTAATTGGCTCAGCTAGAAGTACGTATAAAATTGCTTTAAATTGGAAGCATGTTTTTCACGGGAGCATCTCGTTTCAGACATATTTTATTATCTATCTCTCTTTACACAGTTCACACTCGAAATTTATTTCTTATTAGTCTATTTCAGTTCACCAAATGATCGTGAAAGATTGCTCTTTCGAAATTATATCTGATGTTTGAAAATAACTTTTTTTTTCCTACCACGTGATACTGTTATGGGCTTGAAATATGTATACTTTCAATTTCAGATCTTTCCCCACACACTCAGCACTGTTCATTTTCGTAATTAAAATCTCCGAGGGCATAATTAATCTCTACCAATTAACAGGAATCTCGAGTTTCATTCTAGCTGTTTTAATGAGCCTGGCGTACATATATATATATGTACAGCTAACACATACGAAATTACCTGAATTTTTATCATCTATTGGAAATTACAGAATCTCGTTGCTATTTTAAATTAACGACGAGATTTTTCAGGGGAAAAAAAGTTATCCACGAATTTTTCCTAATTAATTAATGCTTAGTAGAGTAAAAAATTTTCACATTATGTAAATGATGGTTCTCAGATTCGATTTACCGTATTTTAACGTGTATAAGGAACTTCCCTGGTTTTTAGGGCTTAAAATTTGGTAAAAAAGTTTCATCAAAGATATTTTTTATTTGAAAAAAATATATGTTTTTCATTCGCTATAGAAACCATTAAAGTCCTCGTCACTTTCACCTGATACATCATAATCACAGCTACAGCAACTAGTTCATTATCATCATCACCGTCACTCTCATTGTGAATTGCAAGAAATTGTGTAACTTGTTAATACGGATCCTTTGTTCTGGCAAACAGAGGTTTTTGATACACGTTAAAGTACGGTAGTTTGTTGTCCTGTTATGGGGGTCTCATACCTTTGGTGAAAAACTATGCTCTAATAGAAATATCATTGAAAATGCTATTTAAGTATTGATTTATTTCACTTTTTTTTACACATGTTCTTGATTATATGTGCTATCTTATGCTGGTATAAAGTTTTATATACCCGCTATATTTAAAATTTTGTAAATTTTCGAAAAATGCATTAGAAACAGAGTTTGCGCGCATGATAAAATACCATGACATCAATGTAGTTCGATAAAAATTGATTCTAAATAAATTAAATTGTTCAGTTCATGAATTGAAGCAAAAGGTTGACATTTCGTTGACTGAATCTTATTTAAAATTAAATTTTTAAATTCAAATTTTAAATTTAAAAATTTTTTTAATTTAAATTTCAAATTAAAAAAAATTTTAAATTGAAATTAAAAAATTTTTCAAGTATAAATTTAAAAAAAATTCCAAATTTAAATTTAAAAATTTTCTAAATTTAAATTTTAAAAATTTTCTAAATTTAAATTTAAAAAATTTTTTAATTTAAATTAAAAAAATTTTTAAGTATAAATTTTAAAAAATTCCAAATTTAAATTTAAAAAATTTCTAAATTTAAATTTTAAAAATGTCTAAATTTAAAATTTTATTATTAAATAAGATTGAGTCAACGAAATCTCAACCTTTTGCTTCATTTCACGAACCGAACAATTTAATTTATTTCGAATCCATTTTTATCGAACTACATTGATGTCATGGTACAGTCGAACCCCGTTATAACGAACTCCAAGAGACCAGAGAAATCATTTCGTTACAACGAAATTTCGTTATACAGGAATTCCAGGTTTTTCACATTGTTTCTATGTAAACTTATTTGGAGGATTAGAAAAGTGTTCGTTGAAACGAGATTTTCGCTACAACGGTATTCGTTAAAACGTAATTCGACTGTATTTTATCATGCGCGCAAACTGTTTTTAATGCATTTTTCGAAAATTTACAAAATATTAAATATTCCGGGTATGTAAAACTTTATACCAGCATAAGATAGCACATACAATCAAGAACATGTGTAATAAAAGTTGAAATAAATCAATACTTAAATAGCATTTTTAATGATATTTCTATTAGGGCATAGTTTTTCACCATTTTAAAAGGTACGAGACCCCCCTTAAGAGGTGCAGCACATTATTCATTTTATGGATATGAAGCCATAAGCTTATCTTTTCGGTCATAAGGGGTGTGGTTGAATTGTCATCCATAGTTCTTTTGGTTACGAATTTATTATGAAATTCGGCGAGGTTCAAACTAGAGGGGTTTTTTATGTGGTCTAACTAAAAGACCGCAATTCTAAAAAAATACTGTTACTATTGTTATTACTGTGTAGAAATACTTTCTCATTACTCTGTTGAAATAAAATAATGCAACTCGCTCATTACTGTAGAAATACTATCAGTTAAAAGTTACTTCTTCAAGAAAATTTACAAATCAATGTAGGTTTTCAAGCTCAAGGGAGAGAGAGAGCACGAATTTTGCCTTTTCTATGAAGGAATAAAATCCCGTCTTCAAGGAACATTCGAAAAAATTTCTCTTCTTTAGGCACGTAAATATTCTTCCCTTAAATTCTGTGGATATTTTTACATAAATTTACACGTTTTTTCGGGAATCTAATTCTTTATTTCTTTTCTCGAGTACCGTATAAAGGCGTTCTACTTTATCCAACAACCCTCTTCTAACTCAAAACAATAAAGTAACGAAACACACTCATTACTGTAAAAATACTTTCTCATTAATGTCGAAATAAAATAATGAAACTCACTCATTACTGTAGAGATACCGAAGCTTAATTACTGTAGGAAAAAGTTTCCCGAACTAGTATTTTTGCAGTTTCTTGCCAAGTAGCGGTATTAAGAAAGGCTACTGAGTGCATCGGGTTGTTCATGAATGGACGACCAGGAAGCAACAGTGGTAGTTTGTATGCTGTGATTGCACGTCGTTTTTTCATCTCTCAAAAACTTTCAATTATGGAGGTTGTATAATCCAGCTTTATCAAGTAAGGTAGGCATCTAATTAGAAACACAATTTGATGGTTTTAACTGTGGTGTGATTATAATTTCGTTTAATTTTTCATTTTTTCCGAAAAGAAATTGAGAATTTAAGCCCTGGTAACTTCGAAAATACGTCCTACTTTGGCTCATCAAAATGTTAGGCCAAAATAATTCGTATTTTTGCAACCCTTGGTAGTTTGTTTATGAGTGCACTTGAAAACATGATTAGGCATTGAATAATTATGTTTATTTTTCTTTAATGTTCATCCTAGTCCATATTTTCGCTCGCGGATTGTAAACAAGCATTATCCTGGAAGTCGGAGTTATGCAGACTGCAGCAATGACCCTCTTCAAAATCGTTTAAATGCAATTAGTTCTGCTGAAATAAACCAAAGGCAATCTGCAGATAACTTTACCTCGAAGCACGGTTAAAAAAATCCAAATTACCCTAAGAACTAGTAGCACAACGGTGAAGTGGTTGCGGATTAGGAGCGCAAGTTCTCATAACCGTCTCATTTGCATATTTCCACCCAAGTCGCTCGTACCTATCGGCTGTTTTGAGGTTTTTTTTTCCTCTCTTGGAAAAAATTCCCGTGGCCTAATGCTAACCCTGCAAACCGTTTTTTATTTCGGTTTTTTCCGATTTTTATTCATTTTTGCAGTTTCTACGGAGTTTTTGCCCACCCTGTATTTTAAGTATTCATTATGTTTTGAATGTAGGTAATATGACTTGACAAATTGCTAGTCATGCCAAGGGCATGTAAAAATGTTGAGCGGGCATACATTTTTTTATAAGTCTATATGTTCGTTTAGTTCGATACATTAATTTTTCATTTTCAGTACTGTATAATATTCCTAATCTTTAACGCTGATATTTTTCGGAATGAGGACAAGCATTGATCCCGCTTACAGTGTTCCCACTGCACGTTTTCCCGCAGGACTTATTTTCGGGGGTCCCAACGTCCACTAATACTCATCGTAATTTCCTGTTTAAAACATTTTCCCGCTTACAACGTTTTTCTTCTGATGGTTTTTATGAAAATAAAAGTTATAAGCCGAATCGACTGCATTATTTGTCTACTAGCTATAATACCCGGCTTTGCCCGGGTACAAAAATGGGAAAGAAAACATGCTACGAACTTGTATAACGACAAAAATGAAAGAAAAACATTTTGCAACTTGCATAATTACAAAAATAAATAAGGGAACATGTTTCGAACTTGCACAATTGCCAAAATGGTAGAGGAATGCGGATTTGTATAATTACAAAAATGTGGGAGATAAATCTGGATGATCGATATAGATTATACCCTGTAATCTAAATAATAAGGATTTTGGCCAAATACGCCTAGCTATAATACCCGGCGCTACCCTACCCGGTTTTCTTTAATGAGGCTTCTTGGATCACGTGATATCTCCCTCTTTCTTTGAGGGACATGCAAACCGTGTCTAAAGATAACCAATATGGCGACGTCCTGCGCGACTCATGAAATAAATCTAGATCAAAGAAACATAGAAATGAATAGTTTTTTTTTCCCTTTTCTAAGGGGGCGCTAGGTATTTCGAATCCCCCCCCCCCACCCGGAACTTCAAGTTATCCATCTGCCTGTTCCAGCTTCCAAAAATGCTTAGTTAAAGCTGTGGAATTTTTTCGATGTACTTTTTACGAGCCCATAATTAATTTTAAAATATCCTAACCCACATGTGAATTTATGCAGTTGAATATCAGAAGACAATACCGAGATATTAATTTTCATGGTTGAGAAGATGTAAAAATAAAACTTGAAATCAATGTTATTACATGAATATCCAACTCAAAAGTACGTCCTGCTAATTACTTCATATTTAATTTTCTGGGCTTCGTATATCTCAAACCGAACTCAGTACATATTTCAAAAATCGAGAATTCAATACAATTTTTAAAATTGTTGATGTGGCGGAAAATCCTACGAAATGTCCGCATTTCTACAGTAAAATCGGCAATTTTAACACTGATTCCTATGAGGATCACCCTTTTCCTGAACCTCAAAGCGATGCTGATGATGATTATGACGTCTATTCAAAAACCCTCCTTACTTAAGACGCCTTCATATATTCGTGTATTAAGGAGTTCTATCCTTACTGATAGTATTGAAAAAGTGGCAAACCATTACAAAGGCATAAACTATTATACATATAGTAACAGGATTAGAAAAGTGACAAACCATTGTAAAGGCATAAAACACGTCTGAAACGCATTGCTAGGGAACCACGGTAACCAAAGTAAACGTTCGGAAAGTGATTGTTGAGGCCCAGAAATCATTGTTGCCCGACAGTTTTTTGCCCATTTGGGGCATTTGCCCTGCTCTGACGAAATTTTAAAGTAGCCTATCGTTCACGTCGGGTCCCATTTGGTATATATGCAAAATTTGGTGACGATCGATGTGTTTCGGCCCCTTAATATCTTAGCTATTAATTACTCTTCCTCTTTTCAATTAATTATAAATAACTTTTAATGTCTGTTTCAAGCATTTTCAGTGTCTGTTTCGAGTATTTTCAGTGTCTGTTTCAAGCATTTTCAGTGTCTGTTTCAAGCATTTTCAGTGTCTGTTTCAAGCATTTTCAGTGTCTGTTTCAAGCATTTTCAGTGTCTTTTTCCTGCCTATTTTAACCATTTTTAGAGCCTTAACTTCCGGACTTGTGATAACCAATAGCTTTCGGCCAGAATTCAGACCAAAATTTGAAAGAAATAATATGCTTTAAAATATGCGTAACTTTTCTTCCTACAGAATTTTCTACTTTCGAGACTTCTTCGGCATCGAACTCGGGAAGTTCTTCAGAAATAACTATCTCAGCAAGTCTCGAGAA
Organism: Pholcus phalangioides; assembly: GCF_987345545.1. NCBI lineage: Eukaryota > Metazoa > Arthropoda > Arachnida > Araneae > Pholcidae > Pholcus > Pholcus phalangioides. The sequence goes on from NW_028301609.1 coordinate 4,706,642, forward strand.
ATCTCGTAAAAATTCTTCTCGAAAATCGTAAAAAAGAGGTGTCTGGAAACTCCATTTTCCTTTGCTGCCTGGCACTGATGTTGCCAACATCGAAGAGTAAACGACCAAAGGGGGAGAATCTGCTCATTATGCAAAGTGTAAATGAACTGACACTGTCTATCCTATGCTTTTTCTCATATATTTTCCTCTTCGGGTTTCCGGAGCGGCAAGAAAATCCTCCGAAATCTTTTTCAATATTTTCTACAGAAAGCGCGAGTAGAAGTCGCTGGAAAAACCTTCCCAAAGTTGTTCTTTGTGGGAGAAAATTGCAAATTTTCCCCGCAATTTTCCAGGCTTCAGCTCCTTCCCGTATTCAGTGCTCTTCGCCTTATAGATTTTCTCACATCGATTTCTTCTAGGCGAAAGACACAAACCGCGTAGTATATGAATTCCGTCGATTAAGAAACTTCTTCCACGAGCCTCCAAAATTCTTACTCCCACGGCGATCGCACGGGGTCTTCAAGAACTAAAATTATGGCTTCTTACAACAGGAGATATTCAGGGAAATACTCTCTTTGAAAGGGAAAAAAACCCAGTAATATTCAAGGTGGAATTAAGTTTGAAAATTTCATTTCTGCTTAATATTAGTTTTATCGATAAAGGTCAGTATGTAGAGTTTTCCCCTGAAATTGCTTTCCAATGGAATTACGATGATCGTCTGATGAGGTGAGTTAAAAAAACGGTTTTTATTATATTTTTTTGGAAATATTATTGTTTTATTTTACAACATACTATATCTTTCCAGCTCTACACACGTTTCTCAATGATGTTCAAATTTCTTTATACCGTCAGAAAATCACATTTTCTCTAACTCTTCAAAAAAGGTATTTACAGTTGCAATGGATTTTCCATTTAGTTAAAAAAAAATTCCAGCGAGACACTTTCATGGAACAAAAAAATGGTATGTGGGTGCCAAATCTATATAATTCATTCAGTGGATGAGGGATTTGTACAAAGTCTAATTTAAGAAATTCCATTGCAATGGGTGAAAGTTGGCCACTGAAATGGTGCATCTGAAAGACGGGGCTTTGGCTTGGTGAGATAGGGTCATTTTGTGCGTCGATCTTGACCGTTTTCATCTCTGGCTATTCTCTCGAATTTCACAGAAGTATCGAATAATGTTCTCCAATTACTGTTCGTCTGGAAGTAGTCTATATAGATTATGTCTAGGGAATCTCGAAAAATGTTGTCAAAACTTTCCCAGCAGATAACAGAGCAATTGCCTTGTTTGGTGTCGTTTCAACACGCTTTACCACTGCTTCAGCTGTTGTTTTGACTGTAAAATGGTAAATTTATGCCTCTCCCCCCACAGCTAAAAAATTTATTCAGGATCACGAGCCAATATCGAAAAATTTTCTTTTGAAATGCTTTTTGTATTCTCCATTTGATCAATCACCAGTAATCACAGCATTCATTTTGTACAAAGCATTTCTTTTTCCAAATTTCTCATGGGGAACATAGTGAGCCTATTCAGTTGAAATGCTCATAACATCAGCTATCTCAAGCAGCTTCAATCTGAGATCTTCCATGACAATACCATGGAATTTTACAATGATTTGCAGGGTAATGGCCTAAAACGAGCACCCGGGACGTGTTCTTCTTCGTGGATGTGTGCCCTGTTTGAATTCGTTGATCCAAAAATAAATAGTTTTCAATGATGGTGCAGAGTCCCCATGCAGGGCCGCCTTAACGCATGGGCCCGGGAGCCTCAAGAGAAGAGGGGAATCAGAAAAACGAGAAGTAGTTGAATTTTTCGAAAATTTGCCAGGTAGAGCCTCAGAAAAATCACTTGGCCCGGGGGCCCATGATGCTCTTAAGACGGCCCTGTCGTCCTCATGAACTTATTCTAATTCAGTTTCTATCAGGACAGCTTGAAATTATTTTAGGTAAAAAATGTATTTTCACTGTACAGCTCTTATCACCATACATTTCCAAAATAACGGCCACAACTGTCACTTGGAACAACGCCAAGAAATAAACCAGAGAGCTCTGTGCTTAAACTAGTTGTGACAGGATTTGAAGAGTGCTATTTACAGTTGCAATAATTTTAAAGTGATCGTGATCTCATAGAGATTGATCTAACTTACCGAACTACCTACGTACTCGTTTTAATAGTCAGCGAAAATAATGGTTTGGTAAAAAAATGAAAGATGAATATCAACTCGTGTTGAGCCATTTTCAGGGTTAATTTACATAACAATGATTGTTCGAAGCTCATAAATATTTTATGGAACAAAAAATTACAATTTCTTTCTAATTTCTTGCTTTCATTTAATCGAGTGTCGTTCCACGAACCCCGAGAAAGAATATTCAACACTTTTTATATGCCTTAATTCAAGATTTTCTTGCTCTTGAAACTTTTCTCTTTCCGTAATCATCAAGAGCCATAGACTTGAGTTGGCTTTGAAGACATTCCCCGTAGAGTGAAATCGTGAAAACCATCGGCCATTGGTCATTTCACGAAATTGGTCCCCATCGGGTCTATTTTTTTTTTGTATATATATATTTTTTTGTATCCCTCTTTCTTACTATGAAAAGTCGATTTTGGACAGAATCAGCCACAAACTGGATTCAAAAGGAACATATTAGGTGGAGAAATTTTTTCTAGAAAATGAGGAGAAACGATTATCTTAGAAATAAAAGTGAATGAAATACTTCACTACAGTTCCTCCTTCGAATCAGATCATGGAACGCCGTTTTGTCTCAAAGAATAAATTTTAGCAGGTAGTCGAAGAAGCTGTGTATGTGATGTGTTGTGATCCTATAATGTGAAACCTGTTTCTGTGTAATACTTGTTATTTATAGTGCTGCCATCTGCCGTCAATTTTTCTAACTATGAGTAAAGCGTAATTATTGAATAATTGTGTCGTTGTAGGGCTGTTCCTCTTTGCGGCGAGATTTTTCTACGGATATCGGCTCGCATTCGCGCCTCGAAGTTAGGAAACCGACTTCAGCAGCCGATTACCTACTGTGGCAACGGTGATGTTCGAACCTGGGTCCTCGACGTCCACAGCGGCTCGCTACAGTTCCACGAACTTTAAGAAAATTATTACAGCGGAGGAAAAAAACTAAAAAAGCAAGGGGAAGAATGGTGATTAAGAAAAAGGGGGAGGGAACCGTTAGAAATTTTCAATTTTTTTTCAGAGATGGGGAATAATATACAGGTGTATCTTCAAAACTTATTCAAAAAATTTGCAATACTTTTTCAGTAGATATTCATTTTTTCTCTATTATAATTAATATGCAAATGGAAAAACTCTAAAGCCGCTCCCTCGTTTTTTTGCATCATTTGCCTTATTTGCATTTCCGTATGGCATAATTTCTGGGGAGCTTCTCGAATAATCCGCGACGTGGTTGTTTTTCGGGAAGCTCAATTCATAAAGATGGGACGGGGCAGAAAAAATAGCAAAATCTTGCAAAAAAGTTGTAAAATCATCGCTTCAAAAAAAGTGCAGATTAATTTCTCGACGAAATTGGATATAATAGTGTATTAATAAGCCTAAGACACGGGTTAGCAGATGCGAATGTTATTTGAATAGATAGATAGATAGAACCGCTCACAACCCCGGACTGATGCAAAGCACCTTACTTCCGTTACCTCAAAAGAGGCAGAGTTGTGTCGGAAAAGTTAGCAAAGATTTATAGTGGTGGCTCCCCTTGCCCCGTGCTCGCAAGTTTCGAGTTACTCGCGTCGTTCTCCCCATGAAGACAGCCATCAACCAATACAACATACAAGCCATTTGACAAAAATGGGTAACTGAATCCAATGACTAGGGAGAAAAATTGCACGCGCGCCCAGTGGCACATAAGGGCCGGAGACCACAGTTTGGGATTCCGAAAGAAATGTGGAAAAGACTTGTGGGCAAGAAAGAAGAAGAAGGAGAAGCTGGCATGTTGAAGTGGAAGAGCTTTGAGAATGGTCAAAATACACAATATATACAAATTACATATATACAGCTCCTCGACTGTGACGGGAAACGAAGAAACAAAGCCTACGTCCACAGTGCTGAGCAGTTTTGTTTGCCTGTCCTATTACAGAATATGCGATATACACACACATACAGAATACACACAGAGCCTGCACTGCAACGGGAATAATCAAACAGAGCCTCCGTTGACAGTGCTGGGCATTCACATTTGAATTACATGCATATATTATTTACTTTACAAAAATTTCCCTTTTTTTATACCATTGGGAATGCACAAAAACATTACTGTATGAAGGTAGTATTGGGTACAAATATCACCATGAGCTCATTCAAATATATATTCAAGGTTACAAAATTACTATCATACTATAAAAGTGTGGCGGGAACAATCAAACACAGCCCCCGTTCACAGTGCTGGGTGGCAGCGATCACATTTGAATTACCCACACATATTTACATAATATACTTATATAATATACGCTATTTACATAATATAAATTTCCCTTTTTATAAAAATTGTTGATACACATAAACATTACTATGTACGTCACATATTCACAACAAATGCCATAATGAGCTCATACAAATATTCAAGGTTACTAAACCACCATCATACTATGAAATTGTATATACAAAAACATTATAAATTATACAGGGTGTATTACTTAAATATTATGGTTTAGGAGAACAAGTGAGCCCCTCTATATTGAATCCGCATCCGTTTCAGATTCTACTTGCAGAATTTGAATAGCTTGTTATTTGAATTATTATTTGTTGTTATTTGAATAGCTTGAAGAGCGGCGAATGCTATTTTTACTATAGTTACGGTCAGGTCATAGTCTCTGACAGATTGGCAAAAGAGAATAGCTAATAAATATTCGTTTAATCGAGTGTCTTTTCCTGAAACCCGGAAGGAATATTCCACACTTTTTATACGATTTTCAATTTAAGTTTTCTTGGAACCTGTCTCTTTCCTGTGTCATCAAGGGCCATAGACGACTTAAGTTGGCTTTGAAGGCATTTCCCGTGAGACTGACATCTTAGCAACGCTCTGTCATAAATAATTTCCCGAAATTGATCCCAGTGTCTTCTATTGCATGTTTTTTGTTCCTCCTTCTCGCTACGGAAACCCAAGTCTGGACAGAATCGTCCACAAACCGGATACAGAAAAAACATAATAGGTGGAGGAAATCTTTTTTCCTAGAAATTAAGGCAATTATCTTAGAAATAAAAGTAAATAAAATACTTCACTGCAGTACCACGAACTTGAAAAAAAAACCTATAAGGCAAGGTGAAGAGAGATGGCGATTATAAAAATTGTCACATATGCAAATGTGTTTACTGTGCGCATGCGTGAATGATATCTGCATGCTCTTCGAATGCGAAGGGATGTTGCTAATAGTTTTTGTACATGACATAGTCTTAACTTACGAAGGTTTTTTTAACAACTGGCTGTTGCGAAGATATATTTTGGAAAGAGAAAATTCAACTGCCCCTACGGGGAATCGAACCCACGTCCTTTCACTTTCCGGGTGAACGCCCTTGACCATTAGACTACAGAGGAACAGAATCTCTCAATCTTTCCTTGGAGTTCGTGTACACTGAAAGGGACCGTACATGGACGGCCGGACCAGACTCAAGCCAAGCTCACAACTGCTGACGCTGCCATCAGATGACGACTTATACAAGGATGACGTCACTCGCCTGACGTCATCCTTGACGTCGGTTGTGAGCTTGGCCTAAGTCTGGTCCGGCCGTCCATGTACGGTCCCTTTCAGTGTACACCAAAGCGTATTAATAATACGTCTTTAATACGTTTTGGTGTACACGAGCTCCAAGGAAAGATTGAGACATTCGGTGCCTCTGTAAGCTAGTGGTCTATGGCGTTCACCCGGAAAGTGAAAGGACGTGGGTTCGATTCCTCGCAGGGGCTGTTGAATTGCTCTCTTTCCAAAATATATCTTCGCAACAGCCAGTTGTTAAAAAACCTTCGCATGGTAGTGGAGAGTGACGTCATCCTTGTCTTAGTCTTAACTTGCTTGCATGAATAAAATTGTTATGTTGCTCGGATCATCGTCACGACAAAAAAAACAGTCTCGATGTGTCAAAATTTCTCTAAATTTTATTCAGAGACGGTGAAAGGATGGAAAAAATAAAACACTGAAAGGTTATTCAAGAATATTCGTAATAATTTCCAGTAAATATATATATTTTTTATCTATTACAATGCAAGACGATGAGATACTCGCTTGAAGTACCAAAGAATGTGTAGAGAGGTGTGTGTCGCGAGTTCGGTACTTGTCAGAAACTTTCCCGACGCGGGAGTACAACATTAACGACGACGTGACCGCAGGAAAAGATTACTACCACAGGGAGTTCAACACCGAGGTGTTAGCGCACCAACCACTCGGTGAGTATTAAAAATAAGAAGACTCGGGGAGTATTATGAAAAAATTGTGACTACAGAGTTTAAACCATGTCGGTGAATACCGCCTCAAGTCTAATCAGCCCCTGTGTGCAGGAAATGACCGTGGTGCGACAAAAATGATCAATGGTGATCATTGCAATGCAAATAAGGAGGGAAGAACTGAGGTCATCCCCCCTTTACTCGCGTCACTTACATCATTTGTATATCCTTTATGGCTGCACATAATGTCTGCGAGCTTCTCGAATATGCCTCCCCCCCTCAAGAGAATCTAGTTTTTGAAATTTATATTTATTTTATTCTTTTATTTATTCATTTTTTTGACATATCAAGGCTTGATGTTCTTGAATAATTCGACGTCGTTGTTTTGCAGATTAATTTCTCGAGAAATCGGATAGAATATTAATCACTTGCCTGACATGCCCGTGTCTGGCAAGGGTAACCGCTTCTTACTGTCATTGACTTATCCGTGCCTGGTCCGAGCATCGTAGTCTTTGCCCCTAGAGGGCGCTGACAAAAAAGATAAAAGACAATTAAAAATAAATGTAATAAAAAAGAAAGACATGATACTTTTTTTTACATAATAAATTAAATTAACTAAAAGTCCGCACAAACGTATGGCTTCATCAAAAGTAATATTGATACCTAGATACCATTCTTGGAATCTTATTACTAGAACTCTCTAAAGAATATTTTTAACACACACTGCAATGTGTGGAGGTGCTCCGTCTGGCGTAAAGATTGTGTCTGCAAGGCAGTGACGTGCTTGCAGAGCCTAAACAATTTCGTCCTGTAACAGCAATGCATATCTCTTCTCGGTGATCGAACATGTCACTGTACCTATAGAACGCAACTCCTCGTAGAAGTAGGGACCGAGAATAGATGATGCAGTAAATGCACACCATACCGCCACTTTTGGTGAATGCAACAGAACTTCTAAGATAGCTTGCGCATTTTCTGGTTCCCAAATTCGGCAGTTGTGAGTATTGACTGCGTCATCATCCAAGTGAAAATGCGCTTCGTCTGTCCAGAGAATATTCCAAGGCCATTCTGAATCGACCTCAAATTGAACTGGAAACTGCAGTGACAACCGGAGTCGAGCGTCATAATCATGTTTTTACATGATTATGACGCTCGACTCCGCAACCGCTGCGCAAGTGAAAGTTTGTACGGATAATATCGAAAGATATTCCGCATGACCTTACGGACAGTTGGACGGTGGCCTACCTAACCCCTGTGTTACACGCCTGACACTAGTGCTACCACGAGAATTAGAAGCTCTGTCCTCTTCCACCTGAAGCGAAACCTTCTGTACCGCGTGTGTAGAGGCGGGTTTTCTTCCTCTTCCAGGACGAACAGCCAACGATCCTGTGGTTTCAAATTCTGTTATATTTCTCCGGAAATTTTTAACATTCAATGGACCTTTTCAAATCTTCTTCCAAGTCCGATATTTCCGTAGAGCAGTTACCAGGGAATTGCTGTTTTAGTAAAGCAATTTCACCAAGAAAGCGCTATCTCGTAAAGTTATCGTCATTGTGAACAGCAAACACATTGACAAACAGGATATCCGCGAATGTCTATAGGTTTTATAACAGCTGCTGCGTGACATCACATAAATTTACATGTTTACCACAGGTATTCAAAGTGAAACGCCCTCTGGTATCGACATGTTCAACTAATTTTTTCCCCCCGAAACAAATTCCCATCATGTTCATGAATCTTGAAGTTCTGTACAAAATTTCACTTTTTTCTGATGACTGGTTTCACCTGCAGGCTACCTTAAAATAGGGTCTTTTACTTATGGACGCTCTGTATAATAATTATATAAATGCAGTACATTTTTTATATATACATAAAACCTATTGTTTCAAATCTAATTGTTTCCCGCGTAGTAGGATTCCTCACGTTAATCGGATATTATGTGCTAAAATCATTGATATCCGGTTAAGCGGGACAGACTGTAGTAATATTTAACATTATTTTCAAGGTAATTGTTTATCCTTATTTTTAAGAAAGATTTTCTTCACCTTATATGTTCTTTCTGAATCTGGATCCTCGTTCATTCTGTCCGAACTTGCGTTTTTATTGTGGGAAAGAGAGACAAAAACTTTAGAAAAAGACCATCGGGATCGATTTCGGGAAATGATTGATGGCAGGTGGCCTCTAAGATTTCAGTCTCAACAGGAAATGTCTTCAAAGCCAACTAAAGTCTATGGTTCTTGATGACGAAGGGAAGAGAAAAAGGTTTCAAGCAAGGAAAAGCTCAAATTGAAGACATAAAATGTTGAATATCCTTATCTGTGGTTTTTGGTGAAAAGACACTCGATTAAATGAAAGAAAGGGATCAGACTGAAATCATTATTTTTTTTGTTTCATGAAATATTTATGAGATTGGTACGATTATAATCGTTTTCATGAACCCTGAAAATGGCTCAACGGGTTGATACTCATCTTTAATAAATTGTTTTACCAAAACGCGGTTTTTTTTTTGTTTTTTTTTTGCATTTAAGCAAGTACACTCATGTCCATAAATTGAGGATAATGCAAGCTCCGGCAAATAAAGGTTCAGAAACAAAACAAACGTTACTTATTCATAAAGCCCATTTGTTAAACAAAAGATAAAGAACAAAAACGATGGTGTATGCATGATACCATTCATGAAAACTACGATTTTTGCTCTCTGGAGCAATTGTAAAAAATATCTCCTTTACAAAAACTTACTATTACATGGTTGGTACGATGGTTAATACATTGTATGTCTCCCATGCGATGAAATACAGTCCGTACAACGCCTAGGCATGCTGAGTATCAAATTATCGTTCTGATCTTGGGGAAGATCACTCCACTCAGCAAGCAATGCTCTCCGAAGTTCCTGTACACATGTAGGAGGTGGTTGACGGGCTGCAACTCGTCGGCCAAGCATGTCCTACACATGCTCTATCGGATTCAAGTCACGTGAGAATGCTGGCCATTCCATACGGGTTATATCCTCAGATTCAAGGCATTCGTTTACGATGTCTGCTCGGTGAGGACGGGCGTTGTCATCCGTAAACACAAATTCTGCGCCCATGGCACCCCTAAACAAACGTACATGCTGTTCCAGAATGATGTCCCGATAAATTTGGGCTTTCACGGATCCGGTTTGAACATGCAGATCTGTTCTGGAACCCAGTATAATTCCACCCCAAACGAGCAATGCTGCACCACCGTCACGGTGTCGTTCAATGATGTTGTCTTGGTGGTAACGGGTACCTGGCGTTCTCCATATGAAAGTCCGACGTGAATCAGACTGCAAGCTAAACCTGGACTCGTCGGAAAACATCACACAAGCCCACTGTGACGATGTCCACATTGCATGTTCTCTACTCCAAGCTAATCGCTGCCGACAGTGAGTTGCCGTGAGCGCAACACATCTGACAGGCCTGCGAGCATATAGACCAATATCTCCCAAACGTCTGTACACGGTTTGCCTTGAAACTGTGTTGCCCGTGGCTGCAGATAGCTGACGAGACAGGTCGGATGCTGTGCTCCGTCTGCTTCTTTTGGCAGTTACTGCCAAATACCGGTCTTCATTCGGCGTTGTAACTCGGGGGCGACCTGTACTGTAACGTCTACTGGCATTTACGTTATCTTGGAATCGTTGCCAAAGCCTAGAGATGACACTTTGGGCAATTTCCTCGGATACGTCCATCTGCATTCCAGGCGGCCGATAATTCTACCACGTAAAAAATCATCCACGTGCGTCCTCTGTCATAACTATTCGCTTATGGCACTGAGCGCCTTACAGAACCCTTGTGAACAATTTCACTTCTTTGCCACCATTCCTTATATACCCCCCCTCTTACACTCTCGTCAGACGTACTATCGGCATCATCTGGTGGCTTCCTGAAATTTGCATATCATTCTTGCAGATGTGTGTGATAATTCTACAGGTGAAATTTTTACTTTAGATTTCGATTTACGTGTGATTCTGCATTATCCTTAATTTATGGACATGAGTGTAATTTCGTTAGAAAACAATTTCCGAAAAATAAAAAAAAATGTTCATATACGTAACTGATTTTTATTGATAAAATTAATATTAAACAGAAATGAGATTCTCCAAGCTTATGGAGTCTATAACGATAGCTAGCAAATAAAACGTGCGAACTGTTTCTCATAACAATCTATATGGAATTCAGCTTTGCACATTAACGTTCACGGGGAGCTTTGTGGCCATCACAAACAAACGATCTCTAACGATCTTCTTTTTTTACGCATACACTTTGGGGTGAAATTTCGGGCAGTTTCTGTTCAGAATTCCTTGAAATTGAAGATATTTGCAGTTTCACTCAACTGCTGTCGTAAATATACTCAAACTGATGAAATATTTCGAAAGCAGAACGCACTGCTTAGGAAGAGAGTTGGTAATGAGACGAGAAAAAGATATCGTGTACAATATGGCATTGCGGACATCAGTGTAAATTTTTGGTTTGTGAAAAAACGATCGAGTAGCGGGTTAGTCAAGTCAGATGCTATACCCTGCTCTACAGATAATGACGCGCATCGAGTTGAAACATTCTGGTTACATATGAACTCTATAACCCGTACAGAGAATATCGTTAAACCCTACCCACACCTTAAAATGTCATATGATTTTTTATTATTTCCAGCAGGCGCAAAGCAAGAAGTATAGAGAATATTATTTCATTGGAGAAAAATCAACTTTACAACGTACCTGGACTAGATAATGCTAAAACGACTGGTTTTAAGGAGGCGAGATATCTCGTCAGTGACGCTTAAAGGTTTAACTGAGCAGGTTTATATCAATGGTGAAGAATAATGCCAAATAGAATAAGCGGATTTTGTTTTGAAAAAGTAATTGTTATAATATCTCTAGAATATTGGTTCTTAACATTTTTTTTCCCGTTCCACAACCCCTAGCGTATGGGTTTCTAACTGGTGTTCCGTAGAACTCCGGGGTTCCACATAAGCAAACGCCACGGAACCCTTGAAAATCCTGGAACTTGAAGAACTGTCAAAGAAGAAAACTTTCTTGTTACTAACCGTTCTTTATTTCGAATTTTAACGAGATAGCCTTTAAAAAAAACAGGAAGATTGAAAGACCAGCACAATTGAGGGAAAGAAGTGTTGTCCGCTAGTTTTTATACTGTTTATCCCCAACTTTCCTCCGATTTTTTAATTCAAGTATCTCTGCGAATATTTCCCTTTTTAAGGTGGAATATTTCTTCTTCATTTTTTTTTTTTTTTTTTTTTTTGGCCTAAGAACAGGCAAAGCATTAATTTTCTAGTCGGTTGTTTGAGGACAAGGCCCCGTATAAAAGTCGAAATGGTCAAAACAGTGACAAATTCTGGTCTATATATTATATTTTCTATGAAAAAGTCGTTTTTATGTCAAATTTTAGGCAAAATTCATGTGATATTCGAATATTTTGGAAATTTCTTATCCACTAGAAGTGAGGATTCTTGGATAGCAGAGTTTACGTGTACTTTGCGGAACACCCAGTCCCATCCGGTGTTCAAAGGTCAAAGTCCCATCCAGGCACAGCACGGAGACATATTGGGCCATTAGAAAAAATTTCCTTTTTGTACTTAAAAAGGAATTTTCCTGAATAATCAGTCAACATATTATGGTTTTTTTTCCATCTCGCACCCCAAAAAAATGCTTCACCGCTCCCATGGGGGGTGCTCGCGCCCCCGTTTAAGAACCACTGCTCTAGAATAATTTTTCAATGATTTTTTTTTTTACACTACACTCTTATCATCTAATTTTATTCGAGTGATCATGAAAAAGAATTTCTAATCTATTAAGAGTGCCGAGTTAATGCAAGTTGGATAATGTCCATTCAATGTTCCCCCACTTCTTGCCTTTGTTTTTTCCTAAATGTCATTTCGTTGACCTGTTACCGAGTTGAGCTCTTCTTTGAAACAATGAATGTCACAGTATACATAAGTCATTTTTTCTGTTCAACTTCAATGTTGTTGGTTGTCACTTATCGCAAAAGAGAACTCTTTCAAGTCGTCTTGGAATCAATGGCGGGGGTAGAAACGATGGCGTTACGCAAAAGAGAAGAGAGACAATGGAGAGCATGAAAAATATAAATTAACTTGGGGGAAAAGAAAATCAAAAGCGTACATTAGTTTTAACAAAGCTTGAAGGCGAGGTTAGCAACGGTACCGTTTCGAAGTTTGGAAAGAATGATTCACTGACATACGTGATAGAACTTTCGTGTTTTTAACATTACAGTCACAAATCTCGTTTTTACAAATACCGTTAAAGTGAAAATCTCGTTCCAACGAACACTTTTCTAATCCCCCCCAAACAAGTTCGCATAGGAACAATGGAAAAACATGGATATTCCTTTATAATGGAATTTCGTTTTAACCGAGTGATTTCTACAGTCTCTTGAAGCTCGTTATAACGAGATTCGACTTCACTACAACACACAAAACTACAAAGATTCATTCAAATACAAACGCGAAAAAAAAATGCAAACACATTGTAAAATCCACTTACTTTGCCTCTAAGGAAATTGAACGCCCTAAAGGAAAATTGAATGAATTTCATTTCACAGCCCACACAACAAGGTGTTTAAAATCCATAAAAATTGAGGGAATTGGTATGTTTGAATGTGTTGTGCGGTTGAGTTACTCTCACGAAGGGGGGAGGAAAAAAGATTCAATTTTTTTTTCTATTGAGCCAATTACGCAACAAATTACCGCGACACAGCAAATTACTGGTATTATGCAAATCAGAGTCCTATAAAATACAGCATGTATCATTAGAAGCTCATTTATGATTTTTCCCGTTACTGCCCCATACATAGGGTTTTCATTGCATTTTTTGATGAAGCACCATCGGTAAAGTTGTGTTACCTCTGCTACACAAATCACCAGACGAAGATTTATGAACGTTGTAGATACAGGATAGATTGAAGAGAGGTTCACAGGTTCCAATAATTCTTCCAGACTGAGTTACAGCGCTCTCTATAGAAGAAAATCTAAATTTAATCTTTTGTACTAAAATGAAATCCCACTTGTGAGAAAACGGCATTCAAACATACAGCGTGTTTCACGAAGGACCCCTAACTTTGAAAATAAATAACTCGGAAACGGTGATAGATAGAAGCGCGAAGCCAGTGGGGTGTGTTTATTAAATAAACTAAGAATCTGATACAGAAACCTCAAAAATTTAGTTACAAATTGCGCCGATAGATGGCGCCGCAGGTGACATTAACATAAGTAGGCTGTACATAGTGGGTAACGCAAGCAGACCTCGTTGTATTGACAACAAAAGCGATTGAAAATGTGCACCTTTCACACAACACACATCTCGCAAATAGCCTCCTCCAGCTCGTCGAGTGTTAAAGGATTGTTGCGCTAAACAATGTCCTTCAGTGTGCCCTACAGAAAGTAGTCGCAGGGGGTGAGGTCGGGTGAATACGTAGGCCAGTCCATGCCTTTTCCCTCAACTGTCGAATAGTTCAACGCAATAACTCTATCATCGAACTATTAGTCCAGAAAGTCAAAAACGGCTTGTGTACGGTGTGGGCGAGCCCCATCTTGCATGAACCACGCAGTACCTGGTCGATCGTCCAACGCTTGTTGAGTGGCGACAAATTGTTTCAAAAGCGCAATATACCGGTCAGTCGTCACCGTTTCTTGCAAGAAAAAGGGCCCAATGATGCCTTGCTGGAGATTGCAGCCCAAACGGTGAGTTTTGGGCAATGGAGTGGTCTTGCATGAGACAAATGTGAATTTTCAGTACCCCAGAATCGCCAACTGTGTCTGTTAACGACACCATTCAGATGAAAATGCACCTCGTCTGTAAACCATATTCGGGCGACATCGAAACCAGAACCATCAATCATGTTGAGCGTTTCGTTAGTGAAATTCTCTCGTTATCGTTCAGCTCGAACTGGTATGGCGTGCCGGCATTGAATCTTGTTCGTAAAACATGTGTAATGTCTTCCGCAGGATACCGTACGTGCTGGATAGCGTGATTCCGGATTCAGCTGCAAGTCTGCGGTCAGATTTATTTGGATGACACTCAATAACTGCAGCAAGTACCGTTGCATTTTCAGGTTGCTTGTCTGTTGAAATTTTTTGAATAGCTCACGAATTGTTTTCCCATCTGGGTATTTTGCGACTTGAAATCGCGTTTGAAAACTTCTCCTTGTGGCAGTAGGGCTGTGATTTAATCGGTGGTATTCCAAATTTTGAGGTTTCTTTATAAGATTCTTACGGTTCTTTTAATAAACATACCACTGGTTTCATGCTTCTATCTATCACCGTTTCCGAGTTATTTATTTTCAAAGTTAGGGGTCCTTCGTGAAACATTAGCAATTCCTTCAATTGTCTTGAATTTTTTAAATGTTTAAGAGAAAGGACATCGGTATATTCCGCAGGCTTTATGACTTGCTTATACTTTGCTTTATGACTTGCTTATTCCGCATGCTTATGACTTGCTTCCGCATGCTTTGGTACAGCTCTTACCAAATCATACAACTAATCTGGAGGAATCCCAATTAGGGTTTTGTCGATAATCGACGAAGATCCATATAATAGCTGTTCAATATCTTGTGGACAGATGAGGTTCTTTTTTTAATTGCATGGAATAGTTCATGTCCAACTGTAGAATCCGGGGCTAAGGAGAATTTAAATGTTTAAAAGTAGAGGAGCCCCTCCATTGAACTACATGTAACTGGTGTGGCATCATTACATCCATTATTGTGAGCCGTTTTTTCCTTCGGAGAGCCCTGGATACAGGCTACTTGCAAATGGTATGGGATATTTTGTAGTAGGCCGGACGGCCTTCAGTACTATTTATAAATATAATCTAATAACAATCTAAATGCTACAGGAGGAAACAATACTGCGCTTAATAGAACCTAATATCCTTGACGCAGTTACATTCATGCAAGCCGGTGATATATCGCGGAGACATCTCCTGATTTCGCAAGCGAAGTGAAGAAGTTCGTGAGAACGACCTCCAACGAAGAGCAAACAACCGGCACTACAAAAATGAATGATCCCCCTCAACACCGCCGATCACGAACATCTCTTGCATTCATCCTACTATGCTACTTGCTGCAGTTAACGGTGTTGTCGCTGCGCGGTCGTGTGGGCATCGTGCTGCACTCTCGACCCGAGGATCTAGGTTCAAACCCCGTTGACGGAACAGTGGTGGACGGCTGAAGTTGGTTTTCCAGAATTCGAGGAGCGAATGCAAACCGATGCCTCATTTGAAAAATGTCTCTCCGCAGAAAGCAGACAGACCTAAACGCGATACTGAAAAAACATGGAAATTCTAGCCTTTCGATCTTTACTTCAGAAAATAGAAGACAGATGGCAGTACGAAGACGAAATAATCGCCACTCGACAACATAAATACAGGGTGGGCAAAAGGTCCGTAGAAACTTTAAAAATTCATAAAGAGCGGAAAAATAAAAGGGTTCGCAGGGTTAGCATCGCTAGAGGCCATGGGAATATTTATAAGAAAGGGGAAAAAATTAACTAAAAAAACAGCCGATAGGTGGTACGAATGACTTCGTTGAAACATGCAAACGAGACGGTTATAAGAACTTGCTCCTATAATCCACAATCAGTTCACTGTTGTAAACCGTGTATGTATGTGGACCTGCTGTACTCTGCCGTTGCTGAATTTGTGACTCGCCTGCATTGTGTTATCCCCTGTGGTGGTGGTCAGTGGAACACATACTGCTGTAATAAACGATTTGGAGGCATTCTGTTCATTAATTTGCGTATCTTTTCTTCGACTTGGGTACGTCAGTGATTTTCACAATGATTAACGAATTTACGTTGTACCCTACGAAAGAGCGGCCCCAATCTCCTTCCTTGTCTTTCAGAGTTTTCACCGCGCCCTCCTGGGCAGAGTTAAAATCGCGTGGTCTCCTCGGTCTGTTCTGTTCTACATGCAAATGAACATAGTTTTCCGTGGAATTATGTGATTTGTTTCGTACAGAGTCCTCTATCGACAAAACTTAAAACTAAATGTTTTCTGTACGAAAAGGAAAAAAAATCTCCTTACTGTGAGAATAACTTTTTCGCAAACTGCATTCACATATATCAATTTTGATTCATTTTTTTATAATTATGGAACGCCCTGCAGATCATGTGTTTCATCCTGAAAAAAGAATTACAGTACAAAAAATATATTTTAAAACTTTTTGAAAATAATTGTTATTTGAGATGTTAATTTCTTTAAGAAAGGAAAAACTCATCTGTGCCTCTACCGGGAGTCGAACCCGGGTCCCTCGATTGCCGGACGAGTGCTCTGACCACTAAGCTACAGAGGAGATAGAGATTTTCCTTCGCTATAGCGTATATGTGTGTGCCGAACGGAACCGTGCAATGGACGGTGGACCGATCAGCCAATTCATGTCATATATATAGCCATCTGGTGGCTCGTCGTCCATGGGTTATTGGCTGATCGGTCCACCGTCCATTGCACGGTTCCGTTCGGCACATAGAGCTTTTCCTTCGCTAGAGCGTATATATCTCCTCAGTAGCTTAGTGGTCAGGGCAATCGAGGGACCCGGGTTCGACTCCCGCTAGAGGCAGAGATGAGTTTTTCCTTCCTTAAAAAAATCAACATCTCAAATAATAAATATCTTCACAACGTCGTCTTCCGTATATCTTGTATTAACAAGTGAAGAGCGACGTTCATGTCATACAAATTATTAATTCATAGAGGAATTCGACATGAATGACGCTTTCTAGGGAATATTCCACGATAAATGTGTAAACTATGTAAAAACAAAAATTGTGAGCTCTCTCTACTTTTTTTCTTCTCACCAAACGATATATAGAGGGTGGAGCAACTGTGATAATTCGGTTTTTTTTTTGTATGAGTGAGGTAAGGACGTGATATGTGCTGCCGATCGGGGTTCTTTTTCGTCTGCGTAATGTTTGCGAGTAAAAGAAGAGCAACGTGGCGTTATTCGATTTTTAGTAGCAGGAGTTTGAGTACGCGAAATGCTTCGACGAATCAACATGTGACGTCATTGACACGCGTGCAGAACTGGCGTAATCGTTTCCACTGAGCACTCATTTTCCTGTATTAGAGTTTCTCTGTAATGATGGCATGAACGAAACCGAAAGAAACTCCTCCATCCCCTCCCCTTTCTTGTTGGTGTCCCTTATTGTGTATCGTCTGTTTGGGTTGATTATCAGGTCGGCTGCTTTCACCACAGCGTGACTTTTACCAGGTCGCGTATCATCATTCATAGATACCCGTCCATCGCGGAAACGTGTTTGCCAGTCCTGCATACGAGTCAATGATAGTGCGTGTTCTCCGTACACTACCTCCGTTCACACCGATGCATTTCGCGATCTTAAAGTCCTTCCTCCACTAAGAAATGAATAACGCTACGTTGTGCTCTTCTTCACTCGTAAACATTCCGCGCATGAAAAAAACAACCGATTGCCTGTTGTAAGATACTACTTCTACTTTACTGCACATTAACTCCGGTCATATATGTGGGCTCTTCTGAGAGAAAAACACACAGCCTCCATTTTCGAAACATTTATTACGCGCACAAAACATACAAGACGATCACACACTGATATAACAAAAAACGCGGCCTTTCCCACCGACTTCTCTCGGCAAACTCACTGTGTGTGTGTGTGTTGCCAAAGCTAATCTTTACAATACTATTTATTGACTTGCGTGCCGCACCGCTATCTACCGACAACAAAAAGAACTAAAAATAAAAATCCTACATGTATCGCCATACGGCAATTTCCAACCAGAGGAATTGGGTGAGAAATGAAGGCTCCATCCACACATCGGTGATCGCCCCAGGTTCGTTAGGTAAAGAACTTGCTTCTAATGTTGTAAGATACTATCACCCGACCACCAGCACGTATCACGTGATTCCATGCAACTACCTGAGCTAAGTCCATTCCGCAGTAAGGCCTATATACGATCGTTCAGTCATATCAGCCGAATTGTGCTATTAAAGCCGGTGGAAGATCTCAAGCACCCATCGTCATCTATCTAGTAAAAAGTAATCATAACAGATCATTTTATCCTGGTTCCCGAGACTTACTGCATTCCGGAGTCAATATAAAATTTTATTCGACTTGATTCATGGTATCACTTGTGCCGAGAACACTTGGATAACATTTCTTTATTGATACACAGAAAAACGGCATTTATCTATAGAATTTGGGAGGAGAACTACTCACACTTGATACTAATCTCAATGGGATGGATGGTAGTATAATTCACGCGATGAAATAAAGCAAAATAGTGTATTTTCTCTCAGCAAAACCCTGATTACTTTTGCGGAATGAATCGCACGTATACGGTATTACTTCACCTTTTTCATGTAAACAGATAATATAAATCGTTTAGAAGGATTCTTGGTTTAATGTCAAAGCAACACTTATTCCTGTGGGCACTCGTTACAGATATTCGCTACGTGGGGTCAAAGAATTTCCGAATTGCAAAAGATTCCCGCTTAATCGGGTCGAAAACCCCACGTATACGAACAAAATATTTATCATACTAAAAAAAATTCAATATTTTAGAACAAGCAATTTTTTTACAACACATATACATTAGATCTGCCCACTCCACTTTTAACCCTCGGGGGGCAATGCCCCCCCCCCCGTATCTCCGCCCGTGGTCCTTAGTCTTGTTAAAACGTGTTTCTCGTGATACCCTCCAATTAAAGTTTGATTTGATTTTCAAATTTAGATTAAAGTTTGGAATTTCAGTCTTTAGCATAACAATGTAGAGCCTAGTAGGAAAAGCACAGTGTTTCCTGGTTTATTGAGACCTCGTCTAATACACTACTTTACGGCACACAAACTCCGATCATACAAGGCCATACGGCAATCTCCAAACAGTGGCGTTGAAGGGGAAATTAAGGCGCAATCTATCGTTGATCACCCCAGGTTCGGTTGGTAAAGAACCTGTTTTTGATTTTCTTTCGCCGGATTCGAACCCGTGTACCTTGACGGTAAGCTTCATAGCCGAAGATCTTACCACTATGCGACACGGGTGCTCATCTGATACACTAATGCAACGCAATTCCCGGGCACGGTGCGGCAGAGAACCACATCGTTCATATTCATCAATATCATCCTAGCACAAGTACTTCATGACCACCGGCACTGCGCTACATCATGAAGACGCCGGCGGCACCGTACCAGTGAAGAGCACATTGACAGCATACAACAGGTTTTTTCATCAGAAGCACGGGTAAATCCACGCGGTTGAATTGTTGCAAGCCCTACAGCCGGCATATGAACGGCAGAAAGCACGCTTCGCAATTGCAATGCCCCAAAGAGAATTGAAAATGATCCTGCATTCCTCCGTCAGGTTTGCTTCACCGATGAAATTCGTGCCACCAGAGTGGTGGGCATGTTGAACCGCCGACGTATAATATCTTGTGTACACTTTATGAGTTATTAAAGTTCAGAGAGCAGCAATGTGAAGATAAATTCGGAATACCCCGTGTGTGTGGGCATATCGTTCATCGATTGTGTTTGAAAGAAGAAAACTATTCTTCGAAAATTTTTCAAATATGAATGCCGGAACTTTGCGAATTCAATAAGAGAAACATTTATCATCTCATTACAGAAATATTTTATGTAAAATAGTTTTATTTCCAAAATCCGTACCGTTGTTTTTTTCCCGAATAATGATCATTTGTCACATGAATGTTCTCCGGTTGAAAGGGAAAAAAGCACCGTAACCATTTCTTCTTAATGGCTGTGAAAATCCCCATTTGTAACATCGGAATCTGATTTCGAGTAAAACAGCTTCCTTTGTCGGTGATGTTAAAAAGGAAAAAAGGTAAGCAAGCATTAAACTAAAGAAAAGTAATGACATGGAGGGCAATGCCTTTCCCTTTTGTGGTTGGTAGATATTAATATTTTAAAAGAAACATAGAAATATTATAAATCGCTGTGAAAAGAGAGAATGAAGAAAACATTAGAATAGCAAAAATATATCTTCTATTTTGATAATGAGATTTTGAGCCAAGGAAACATGCCATTACTGTCTCTAGATTTTAATGCTGCACTCCATGTAAAAATGATTGTGTTTTTTAATGTAGTAATGATATATCTCTTACTGTTTTCATTTTTC
Source organism: Pholcus phalangioides (assembly GCF_987345545.1). NCBI lineage: Eukaryota > Metazoa > Arthropoda > Arachnida > Araneae > Pholcidae > Pholcus > Pholcus phalangioides. Next base: position 4,727,160 of record NW_028301609.1, read on the forward strand.
AAAAGGTTTTCTTTCATGTTTATGATAGCCGTGAAATTACTTGAAAATGGATGAACATGTCTAGTTGCTTGAGACGAAGATTTTTAATGCAAAATTATTATAGTATTGTATTACACTTTATACTAATTATTTGTATGAGCTGTTTCTATATTTGTGTTTTATTTGCATTTTTACATGTATAAAATATTTGTATTTCATTTGTATTTGATAAGATATTTGTATTTGATAAGATATTTGTATTTGATAAGATATTTGATAACATATTTGTATTTGATAACATATTTGTATTTGATAACATATTTGTATTTGATAACATATTTGTATTTGATAAGATATTTGATAAGATATTTGTATTTGATAAGATATTTGTATTTGATAAGATATTTGTATTTGATAAGATATTTGTATTTGATAAGATATTTGTATTAGGGACCATTCAAGTCTTACGTAAGCAAATGTTTAGCCATTTTTGCCCCCCCCTTTTGTCAGCAAAATTCAGCAAAACTCTGACCCCCCCCCCTGTCAGCAAAATTCCATCATCGGCTGTGCCCCTCTGTACCCTAACGCATATTGGTGGGATCAGAGACGTACACGGGGGGGGCCCCCCCTCCCCCACGATCAAAAATTTATTTTGTCAATGCGAAAAATTATTATTTTTTTAATTGAAATTTCGGAACAAAATACTTTTATGTGTTATTATAATCAATTTCTGTTAATTTCAATGTTATTTGAAGGCTATGAGCTCAAAATTTATCTTTAATAAATTCATTGCGACCCACCCTGTAAGCCATACAATGATAAATCGTATAAAGGCATTGGCCCGTGGACAAAATATGGCCCTGGGGGTTATCTGATGCGGCCTGCCCTCCTCAAACCTAATTTTGTAAAAATGAACTAAGCAGCACATCTACAGATAGCTTAAGTGTTTTGAGGTTTAATTCCAGAACATTTAAGCGGCCCGCGTAGCACATTTTCAGATCACTTAAATGACCCGGGACACAGTTCCGGAACACTCAAGCGATCCGTGACACATTTAGAGATCCCTTGAGTTACATGTGACGAGCAATTAAGTGGGCCCCCCAGTGCGGTTCTACATCACTCACGTTACCCGCGGCACATTCTTAGATTATTTAAGTGATCCGCGAAATATAATTACGGATCACTTGAGTGATGCGTTGCCGCTTAAGTGCTTATTTCAAGATCACTTGGATGGCGAAAAATTTAGAGATCACTAAAGTGACTCTGTAGGGCACTTATCAATAGTGGGGGGGGGGGGAATGTTACTTCAAGTGCCCACAAACTATCGAAAGGTTTTTCTCGTTTTTGGCGCACCGAGTAAGATGCCATTAAGTATATTTTCATAAAGAGTGGTTGATGACGTAAGCATTATCCAAACTCCTCTCCCCCTTTTCATCAAAAGTCAGCAAATCGGAACCCCCCCCCCTCCCATCGATGATGACATAATACTTAAATGGCCCCTAAGATATTTTTATTTGTATAAGATATTGCTTTCCCTATAGCAAACTGAATGAAAACTAATTATCGAGTGTATCCAGTCATTTATTTAGTCTTAGTAAATAATTAGTCTACTAAATAAATAATTTCAAATTAATCTTAAACGTATATTACATAGATGTAAGTGCTTATTGCTTCGTGAAAAATTTGAGTTTTCACATAGGCTTCCATATTAGATATACAGTCGAATCCCATTTTGGCGAATACCGTTATAGCGAAAATCTCGTTTTAACGAATGCTTTTCTAATCCCGCAAATAAGTTTACATAGGAACAATGTTAGGTAACCTGGAATTATTTTTATAACGACATTTCGTTTTAACGAAGTGATTCCTCCGGTCTCTTGGCGTTCGTTATAACGGGATTCGACTGTATTCGAAATGATTCCATCTCAATTTTTTTTTTACGAAGTAATAAGTACATACATCTAATCCGCTTCATTGTTGATGGAAAAGCCAAACTATCGATATCTTGAAAAACTTTACAATGTACCACACTCATTTTTAGAATTTTTTTCCCCAAGTATTAAGCGATGACATGAAATTCATGGATCAGGAAATACAGTAGACGCTGCTTATTGGAATCGCGGATAATGTTATAATCCGGTTGTTCTTATCAAACTATTGCAATGTACGGGCCGGGCGTGTATCATAGCATAGGAAAAATTTGTAGTTATCAGGGAAATCGGTTTATGTTATCAATTTTTTTTCAATCCAATTTTTTTACGCATTTTGGAGCCCTCAAGTTACATCGGGATTTCCTTTCTTTTTCGTATAAGTTATATTTATCGGACTGCGATACGTGCAGCAAGTAGGAGCGAGAACGAACTCGCCTAACCCTGTTGACAGATGTTTCCGTGCTCAAATCGCATATCCTTCATAGGTTCATAGCTATCATACCGCTGTAGCGCATATACTGCGTTCTCAATGGGAGTCCATAGGAAGTCCCCCTCCGGTTATTGGTTAGTTTCTTTCGGTTAACCATATTGATGGTTTGTCGCCCGAAATAATTTTTAAGTTCTTTACGATCGTGGACGAAATATTTCGTCCAAACGCTAGTGGAATAAATTCAATCCAGTTCACTGTGGTATTTTTCCTCTCTCTATCTCTACCTCTCTTCATCATAGGGAAGCTTTATTGTAACCCTATGAATCAAAGTTGATTTTTTTTTCCTCTCCGTTTTCTCTATACTCCTGTTACTGACCCCCCCCCCAGATATAATGTATCTTTCTACTATATACATGTGAGAGCGAAATAAAACACGTTGGGTAGGGTGAAAAGAGAAATCTGATGTACACTTCTGTTGTCTTATTATACTGCTTTCTTTTTCTATTTTTTTATTTTCGTAGTATGGGTAGTGTGGGATTTTTGTAGTGTGGATTATTTTGTAGTGTGGGATTTTGTAGTGTGGGATTAGTTTCATATTTACCAGATTTATTGCCGATTCGTCAAACAGAGGTCATTCGTTGTTGCCAAAAACTTGTAAGCGAAAACGTTAATAAATCTGTGATATGATATGCATATACACTAAAAGTTATATCGTTATCCATGTCAATTGTATGAGTGGATCTACCTATCGTAATACCCATTAACAGCACTATTCTCGCTCCTCGCAATGGTGGAGTTAAAAACAAAGGCATGCTCTTAGATTAGAAATTTATTATCAGATCAGTATGATGAGTGATCAAATGTGAGTCAGTAGAATGCACGACCAAAAGAGGAATGTCCCGTTTTTTGCAGAAAACTAGGCGTATATTCATAATATTTGCAATTTGGTTTCTTCCAGATATAGTAATTAATCGGTTGTTATTATCAGAAACCCCGAGTCCAGAGAGAGAGAGAGAGAGAGATTTATTCGGATAAATAAACCGTGTTTCCTCCTAAGAATACTCCTACTCGTATATATTTCATCTCAACGAAACACAACATAACCCTCTGACATTCCTGGATATTCTGGAGAAAAAAGACTCTCAGTGAAGAAAAAAAGATTTCTTTATTAGACAAGAATGCGAACTCCACAAAAGCATAGAATATTTCAAAGAATTTCAAATCCGATGTCTTTTCGAATGTATCTCCTACTTCAAAAGGAAAATATTCTTCCATCTTAAAGGATGTTTGTCACGGATTAATATTCAAGTTTTGCTCAAGTTTCAGAAAACGAATCCACAAGCAGATGCCATTTTTCTGCTGAAATATGTTGTTCCCTTTAAAATACACGTCTTTGTTAAACGAACGCTAATTATAAATTCTTCCAAATACTTCGGAAGAACATATGTGTCTATCCTTAGGGCGGTAAAAGGTTTCGAGAGATATACTAAGGGATTATTTTTAGACATGTCCAGAAATATGTGTTTCATTAATATGCTACTCAAGAAAAGGAAAATGTGAGAACAAATGAGTTCTTCAAAGAGAAAATTTGATGTTTTTTTTGGAGAGAATTGTTCAGCCGCACTGAAGTTTGTTATGATTAAAGTGAGACGTTGTTTCTTCATAAAAACGGTTTTCGTATCCGAACAGAATTGATAAGAGAAACAAATGGTTCATATAACTTATTTGCACCATTGAAAAAAGTAAAGTTTTCGAACAATGGCTAAGTAATTCACGGTGGTGTGTGAACAACAGTCTTCATATCCATTTATCATTATTATTTTAAAATAATGATGCGTATAATCGGAGATGCCCATGTACCTCCGAGGGCTTAAGTGCGCGCGTTGCTTCTTGCGAAAGATTCTGAGTGTATCGGTGTCTCTTCAGGAAACAACTATGATTATCCTTTTTCCACGGTTTTATAAATTCCACTAATTCCACTAGTTTATAAATTCCATTACAACTAAACCAGTATAAATCACTTAACCTTCTGAAAGATGTTTTTTTTTGATTGATCCTCAAATATGTTGATTGATCCACAGGTTAGAGGGAGAAGAAAGCATGTTCGAGTATGAAAACAATATATAGTACTACTGTATTTGAGCTCGTCATTGGCAATATAAGGAGGTTTTGAGTACGCGAGGTCTCTCGGGAATGTCCAAATGATAAGACTTAAATTTGGTGAGATGTCTTATAATTTTCGTTGAAAACATTGAAGAGAAATTTTGAAGATGCTCACAGGAATTTCACATTCATTGTTGCAAGAATTTAATATTCTGTACTGTTGTTTGAAACTGATTTTATTTTCGTCGTATTCTTGCCATGGTTAACTGTTGTTGTAACAATGACAGATTAAAGCTTTTCAACCCTATAAAAGAGCACCAATTTTCTTAATGTTCGCTATTTGGATGATTCGATTTGACACACTTATTCTCCAAAAGCAAAGGGCTTTGCTTTATCGGTAGGTCCATCGGACCGAAAAGATGCCTGCATGCATAAATCGATTAACGATGACCGCACCGGTCTGGATGAGGTCACCGACCTTAAAGAAATTGCCTCCTCTCAACTTACTGGCAGTTTCGGAAAAGGTAAAGTGCCTGCAAGCAGTAATCGATTAACGATGACCGCAGATGGTCTGGATGTGGTCACCGACCTTAAGGAAATTGCCTCCTCTCAACTTACAGGCGGTTTCAGAAAAGGTAAAGTGCCTGCAAGCAATAATCGATTAACGATGACCGCAGACGGTCTGGATGTGGTCACCGACCTTAAAGAAATTGCCTCCTCTCAACTTACAGGCAGTTTCGGAAAAGGTAAAATGCCTGCATGCATAAATCGATTAACGATGACCGCAGACGGTCTGGATGCGGTCACCGACCTTAAGGAAATTGCCTCCTCTCAACTTACTGGCAGTTTCGGAAAAGGTAAAGTGCCTGCAAGCAGTAATCGATTAACGATGACCGCAGATGGTCTGGATGTGGTCACCGACCTTAAGGAAATTGCCTCCTCTCAACTTACAGGCGGTTTCAGAAAAGGTAAAGTGCCTGCAAGCAATAATCGATTAACGATGACCGCAGACGGTCTGGATGTGGTCACCGACCTTAAAGAAATTGCCTCCTCTCAACTTACAGGCAGTTTCGGAAAAGGTAAAATGCCTGCAAGCAGTAATCGATTAACGATGACCGCAGACGGTCTGGATGCGGTCACCGACCTTAAGGAAATTGCCTCCTCTCAACTTACTGGCAGTTTCGGAAAAGGTAAAGTGCTTGCAAGCAGTAATCGATTAACGATGACCGCAGACGGTCTGGATGTGGTCACCGACCTTAAAGAAATTGCCTCCTCTCAACTTACAGGCAGTTTCGGAAAAGGTAAAGTGCCTGCAAGCAGTAATCGATCAACGATGACCGCAGATGGTCTGGATGTGGTCACCGACCTTAAAGAAATTGCCTCCTCTCAACTTACAGGCAGTTTCGTAAAAGGTAAAGTGCCTGAGTGCCTGCAAGCAGTAATCGATTAACGATGACCGCAGATAGTCTGGATGTGGTCACCGACCTTAAGGAAATTGCCTCCTCTCAACTTTCAGGCAGTTTCGGAAAAGGTAAAGTGCCTGCAAGCAGTAATCGATTAACGATGACCGCAGATAGTCTGGATGTGGTCACCAACCTTAAAGAAATTGCCTCCTCTCAACTTACAGGCAGTTTCGGAAAAGGTAAAGTGTCTGCAAGCAGTAATCGATTAACGATGACCGCAGACGGTCTGGATGTGGTCACCGACCATAAAGAAATTGCCTCCTCTCAACTTACAGGCAGTTTCGGAAAAGGTAAAAGCCTGCAAGCAGTAATGGATTAACGATGACCGCAGACGGTCTGGATGTGGTCACCGACCTTAAGGAAATTGCCTCCTCTCAACTTACAGGCAGTTTCGGAAAAGTTAAAGTGCCTGCAAGCAGTAATCGATTAACGATGACCGCAGACGTTCTGGATGTGGTCACCGACCTTAAAGAAATTGCCTCCTCTCAACTTACAGGCAGTTTCGGAAAAGGTAAAGTGCCTGCAAGCAGTAATCGATCAACGATGACCGCAGATGGTCTGGATGTGGTCACCGACCTTAAAGAAATTGCCTCCTCTCAACTTACAGGCAGTTTCGTAAAAGGTAAAGTGCCTGCAAGCAGTAATCGATCAACGATGACCGCAGATGGTCTGGATGTGGTCACCGACCTTAAAGAAATTGCCTCCTCTCAACTTACAGGCAGTTTCGTAAAAGGTAAAGTGCCTGAGTGCCTGCAAGCAGTAATCGATTAACGATGACCGCAGATAGTCTGGATGTGGTCACCGACCTTAAAGAAATTGCCTCCTCTCAACTTACAGGCAGTTTCGGAAAAGGTAAAGTGCCTGCAAGCAGTAATCGATTAACGATGACCGCAGATGGTCAGGATGTGGTCACCGACCTTAAAGAAATTGCCTCCACTCAACTTACAGGCAGTTTCGGAAAAGGTAAAATGCCTGCAAGCAGTAATCGATTAACGATGACCGCAGACGGTCTGGATGCGGTCACCGACCTTAAGGAAATTGCCTCCTCTCAACTTACTGGCAGTTTCGGAAAAGGTAAAGTGCCTGCAAGCAGTAATCGATCAACGATGACCGTAGATGGTCTGGATGTGGTCACCGACCTTAAAGAAATTGCCTCCTCTCAACTTACAGGCAGTTTCGTAAAAGGTAAAGTGCCTGAGTGCCTGCAAGCAGTAATCGATTAACGATGACCGCAGATAGTCTGGATGTGGTCACCGACCTTAAGGAAATTGCCTCCTCTCAACTTTCAGGCAGTTTCGGAAAAGGTAAAGTGCCTGCAAGCAGTAATCGATTAACGATGACCGCAGATAGTCTGGATGTGGTCACCGACCTTAAAGAAATTGCCTCCTCTCAACTTACAGGCAGTTTCGTAAAAGGTAAAGTGCCTGCAAGCAGTAATCGATTAACGATGACCGCAGATAGTCTGGATGTGGTCACCGACCTTAAGGAAATTGCCTCCTCTCAACTTTCAGGCAGTTTCGGAAAAGGTAAAGTGCCTGCAAGCAGTAATCGATTAACGATGACCGCAGATAGTCTGGATGTGGTCACCGACCTTAAAGAAATTGCCTCCTCTCAACTTACAGGCAGTTTCGTAAAAGGTAAAGTGCCTGAGTGCCTGCAAGCAGTAATCGATTAACGATGACCGCAGATAGTCTGGATGTGGTCACCGACCTTAAAGAAATTGCCTCCTCTCACCTTTTCCGAAACTGCCTGTAAGTTAAAGTGTCTGCAAGCAGTAATCGATTAACGATGACCGCAGACGGTCTGGATGTGGTCACCGACCATAAAGAAATTGCCTCCTCTCAACTTACAGGCAGTTTCGGAAAAGGTAAAAGCCTGCAAGCAGTAATCGATTAACGATGACCGCAGACGGTCTGGATGTGGTCACCGACCTTAAGGAAATTGCCTCCTCTCAACTTACTGGCAGTTTCGGAAAAGGTAAAGTGCCTGCAAGCAGTAATCGATTAACGATGACCGCAGACGGTCTGGATGTGGTCACCGACCTTAAGGAAATTGCCTCCTCTCAACTTACAGTTAAAATTATTTTGCTGACAATACGACCCTTTAGCGGCCGCAAAAATAAACGAAAAAGCAAAAATTCGAGGTATAGGTGTTTGAAAGTAATGAGCTCAACACACAATGAAACGTAAAACAAAACTCTGGCTCTCATGTTGCATCTACCGCAAAAAATATTTCGAGAAATTTAAATCGCGCATCCATTCAATGCATTACATACTCATTTTAATGCATTACAAAGTGATCGGCACAGCGAAAAACTATGCATGGCGTTGGAACGCCACCTGTAGCATGTGATGAAGGCCGGCGTTAGACGCAGACAAAGAAACACGTGGAAGCAAACAAGGCTTAACGCGTTTCTGCCGCAAGATGTCTTCTACCGAAGAGTTAGCGATCTCCTTACTTTGTCTAAGTCTAGCATCGGACTTAGTGGTACTGCAGGTGTCGTTCAAAACGTTTTCCACTACGCCGAAAATCATTTTCCAATGCATAAAAATGGGTATTGTTGTTTGAATTTTCTGCCTTCCATCGGTAACTGAACACCTTATCTCGGCAGTCCGGTTAATATCTTAAAATTTACGGTGAAATCTCAGCTCGTGCCAAGAGTGTCATATTTGATTTTTCATACATATCGCAAATGCAGCAACTTATCCAGGCGTCCCCCTCCTAATGGGAGATATCAAAATGCTTGAACAGCTGCGAAATAGATTTACAATTCTACTCCAATCAGCACTCTCTCTTTTTCCCTAAATTTCTGAACTTTCGAAGCGTCCTTCTTTGTCAAAGTCTCTTGTAATTTTTCTGCTGACACGATGTAGTCACGTGAAATCGAGGCTCCCAGGGGGAACCGGCTTTCAGCCGAATTTCCTAATATTTTATGTAATTTTTAATTCAGGATGTCCTAATACTACTGAGAAGGTCGTCATTTCCCTATAACTGTGTTCCCATTCGAAGAGCCTAACTAATACAAACCGTTCCGAATGCACTTCAAATTCATTTCATCGGGATGGCTTCCATGGTCTTCAACGGATCTAAGTGAATTACTGAACGGGCCAGTGAAACCAATAGACGCCCGTTTCCGAGTACAACTTCAAGTTCATCGTATCAGAGGGCCCTCAACAGCGTCGTCGTCTTCGAGTTCGCCGTGCCTTCATCAGGGGGCCCACAACCAGGGCCGGACCATGCCAATTTCAACTTCTATCTTCGAGTTTCCCGTGCCGCAACCAAGGCTGAGCCACGCCAGTCTCAATTTCTATCTTCAAGTTCATCGTGCCCGCATCTGGGTAGCCCGTACCCAGGGTCGGGCCACGCCAGCTAAGATGTCGACTCGGGGACACAAGAGCTCTCCAAAGTTGACCTTCTGGTTGGTGCACAACCAGGGCCCGGGGGTGGTTACACCCTATCCGGCCGCTGAACATAATGCTTAATGCTTTAATGCTTTCAACGGTCTCCATTGAGTTTCTCAAAAAAGGGCACCTATGACGGGCCCCTTTGGCCAACGGGACAGATGTAAGTTATTGCATTTCCCTATCACCACCGCGAAACGCCCGGCGGGTACTAGAAACATCCGCAGACCTGTAGTTCTTGGGTCCGACACGGGACAAACAACAATTTAATATTTGCTGTCCGTACGGCGGGATTAGAGTGACTGTTATTCTCGAGAACCCGGATATTGTAGTTAAACGTCTTCGCCGACGTTCGATGCCCCAACTTAATTTGATTGTGTTCTAAACATTTTTTACATGTTTAATTTACTAAGACTGACAGTATGATAACCTGGCATTGAGAATAATCTTTTTATTAAGGAATCAAATCAATTTTTATGTCTGTGTATGTTCACTTGGAGTAATATATCTTACAAATATGATCAATGGGGTCCCTAGATTTAGTGTTATAGATTTCTCATTAAAATTCTGATTTAAATGTATTGTTGACTGTTACGGTTTCTTGCGTCATGTTTGTTGAAATCTTGGTTTCTATTTTCTAAGGGTAATTTTGTTTTGATTTAGATGAAGGCAAACCTGGGTGGACATTCACTTCTTACCCCTCTTTCACGGCCATCCCCTATTAAGTTCTAAAAGTCGTAATATTAATCAGTACACACTAAAAGAATTACTCTAAATAAGCTACTTAACACGTTCTTTAGGTTTGATTTTTATTGTTTTGTTTGTTTTAAGGAAATGAAATAGACCTCGTCTCTATGATACGAGGGTCAGTGGGCTTGTCCGGTTTGCTAGAGGACCTGAGTTCGGTTCCCGGTAGAGACAACACGGGACTTTTTTTTTCCTCCCAAGTTCACCTCGGCATCCAGAAAATCTGTTGATTAGATGCATCGTATGCCGAGAAAAACATTATTATCCACCTCTTATATACTTCAGTAAAACACGCGTGATATGATGATGACAGAGGGAAAGATAATGATGCTGATGATGATGATAACGATTGTGAGATGGCGTGTGTCGGTGATGGAGTGGCAGGAAGATGTAAGTTTAAGTGTTGAGACCATATCTTGGAGAAAAGTGGGGAGCTGGAAAAATCGTTAACAGAAGAAGAGGACGCCATCTGAATATTGAGCGTTTCAAGTCGAGGGGTAAAGAGCATTTTTGAATGATATTGGGAGAGTTAAAAATCAAAATGGTGATTATTGAATTTCGAAGAACGTTAGTGTGGCTGATATACGGCAGACCGCACTGACAGGATATACTATAAATACCCCAATTATTGAGGTCTTTAACGGATTAGCTAATTTACTAATTATTTTAGCTCTAACATCGTTTGATTTTAAATAGTACTTTGTGTAATTAGCGGAGAGGTTCATTGTTTTTTTAAACGCAATAACTCTTCGAACACTCACAGCGTTCCCATAATAACACTGTCAAATATAAAACTCTCAGACTCTTCAAAATACTTTTGAAGTGCACTGCATCAATATTTTAGGAACTCATCTTCAAAATGGGAGATTTCCACAGTTTTTAATGTTGCAATTGCATTAAAAAAAATTTTTTTCTTCTCCGGAATGGACTGCTTTGCAAAAGTGGGAAAATAGCCCAACGGGTAGCAAGCATATGGGAGTGCTATAAGAATATTCAAACATTACGTTTCTTGATCCACGTTCGAGGGAGTTATCTAAATTTACATTTTGGAAATATTCCATTTTGAGAGAATTACCTTCTGATTAAAATTAGATCTGATAAAGTCGGAAAAATTTGGAATTTTTACGCCATCTGTTGATGCCAGAATATTTCGCTTAGCCAATACATTTACTACTCTCTCGTAACTCAAGAAATGTGATACAACGAAACCGCCCATAACGGACACTCCTGTTAGTGGGCACCTTTACTCAAACAGAAACCGTTTTCCTTTTAATTAGGTCGACGAGAAGGTAATTTTACTATACACTAACGGACACTCATCGTTAGCGGATAAAATTTTCGGTCCCCATGGATGTGCGTTATCGAGAGGATCTACTGTAAAATGCGACTTTGAAAGCGCTACTGAATAAGGTACCGTTTTGAAAAGAAAATCCCTTAGGCACTCAATTTTTTTTCTCAAATACTATGGATATTTTTATACAATTTAATAAGAGCATTTAGGATTTTAATTGTTGGTTCTTTTTCCTCGAATTTTAATTTTAACAACATGCAACTTTTCAAAAAAAACCTCCAAAATATACCCATCTTTTGTGCCATAAAACTTTTTAAAAATAATTTTAACAAAATATTCTCATGTTAAAGTATGTAACACCATAGTGTTAAGAGACGCATAAAGTTTCAAGGCATTTAAATAAGTGGTGTTTGAAAAAAAATTTTCATTATATAACAAAAACTTGAGAAAACAGCATTTTAGTGGAGAAAATTTAGTGCCTGCTAGCAGTTTATAATAAAATGTTTTAAAAAATATTTCTATTACAGGTATATTAACAGAGTTAGACGCTGAAAGTTTCATAATATTTGAAAATTTAAAAATTCGAAAGTTTACTCTTTTGGAAAATTTGCGTACACTAACCTCTTTGAAGCAGATACGAGAATTTTATTGTTATGTGTTTCTCCTTTTTCGAATTAAAAATACCGAACTAAATCAACAAAGGGAATAATGTTTCATTTTTGTAGAAACTACTAATTTACATTGTAATTTCTACCGAAAATATCCTAGTTCCTCATTTCGGAATGGATAGACAGTTTTCTTGATCTAATTGACACATCTTAGGAAATTTCAAAGAAAACAATATAATTGGATTGGGATGTAAATTTTGAATATAAGACGGAGAAAAAGAAAAAACTCTAAAAAAAGTTCAAAAAAAATTTTTCTTTCTATTTTTTTCTTTCATAGTCATCACATTTTCTTACGGAATATAATAAAAGTACCGAAATGGATTGAAATAAAATATCTTTGCTCTTTCATTTCTTATGTATAATTCCCATTTGATTACTTCACCAACGTGTTATCAAAGGCAAGACAGTAACGAAAGAGACGGAAATTATTTTCCTCGTTTTCATGACGTAATTGAATTAAATTGATAGTTAAATGTGTTTTCACCTCCCGTTGGAAGGTGTTGTTGTTGCAGCATTTCGGATAAATTGAATGGAATTTATTCTTTCAGTTCCTTTCAAGAACTACTGATGCAAAATGTTCGTCTTTATTAAAGATCGTTTCGAATGAATAAGCGGTTTCCAATGAACTCAATTTCAAATAACACTGAACAGTTTCGAATAACACTGATGAAACGGTAAATGTGATGAATTGGTTATTATACATAATAACCGGTTATTACCATTGTCTTGGTAAGTTTGATAAATCTGTTACTTTTACCTGTGGATATGCATAATACCAACAAACGTCGTTGTAAATTTGAATAATACAGAAACCATTATCACTTTTACGGCGATTATGCATAATACCCAAGTGTCGTTGGTAAATTTGATAAATGATAAAAAATGGTCACTTTTACCTGTAATTATATTACTACCCAGACATACCTGGTTAATTTGATAAATACTTGAAATTTACCACTTTTACTACTACTACTAAATCAGACATGCACCTCGTCCATATTGCGGAACCTTTAACGAATTGGTACATGGTGGAATGTGGGTGTATGTATAGTGAACCTTCGGTGAAGTTTGCTCCTGTGTGATGCTTGTTATGTGTAGTGCTGCCATCTGCAAACATTTTTTTTAACTCATAAAGCGTGAAGTGCAATGAATGAATAATTAAAACGTTGTAGGCATGTTGCTCTCTGCGGCAAAACTTTCTAGCGGGGGAAATCGGCTCGCATTTGCGCCTCGAAGTTAGGAACCGCAGGACACCAACTTCAGCCGATCACCACTGCGGCGACGGTGGGGTTTACCACATTTACTGGTAATCATGCATATTACGCAAATTAGTGAATTTTAAATCCGTTATATTGAGGTCCGACAGTAGAATTCGTCATATAGGAGTTTGTTATATTGGAGCTGATTGTATACGCACTTAAACTTAAAAATCGCCAAATCAAAGAATTTTTAAAATTTTGAAATGTTCTTAGATTTAATTCTTAAGTGAGAGTTCTTTGCATCGGGGTGTGATCGTAAAATTTGTTTATTTGTTTATTATATCGTGTCGTAAGATCGTGAAATGCGTTAAATGAGAGATCACTGTTATCGTTGTCCTCCATTTGTGATTATATCAGGCAAAGGATCAATTTTGGTTTGAATTTTGCTAAACTGGTCGAAACGAAACACCATTCAAGAAAGTCCGACGAATCCATAGTTTTGAAAATGCTTCCACGTCTATTTTATTCATAAAATTAGGAGTAACCAAATTAGCAGACAGACAGAATTTAATTTTTCTCGTCGCTGCCCAGCCCGAAGGGACTGCCTGACGACTTACAGACCGCCCTTGATAGCTATGAAGAGGGTTATAGACAAGTTTGTGCGTGTGTAGATGTGAAGTGCTTGTAGTTGATAGAAAAAAAACCCCACAAACATACGGTCCGATAAATGCTACCATCATAATAGTTCAGAACACAAAGATCAGTCATGCATACTTCATCAAAACGCCACTCTATGCAATAGAGTTATAATAAATCTATAACATGCACAAAAGAAATAATACATAAACAAGTGTGTTAGAGCGAGATTATACAAATTGATACAATGCGAGATCAGCCATGTACATTATCTCTCTAACAACAATATCTCTCTATGCAATAGAGTTGGTCAATAAATTCGATAGCAAGATAAAAGTTCAAAAATATTATAATAGAAAGTCAAAGTAACCAAATTGTTAATGACTTTTTATAATAGTACTATGATGAATACGGCTATTTGAATGGCTTACAATAAGCCAGATTGGTTCTAATGTAAAGATATGCATTACTTTTTGTTCTCCAGACCAGACCAGAATTGAACGTTTCCGTCGCTGCCCAGCCTTTGCAGGCTGTCTGGCGACTTACAGGGGGATCACCAGGGGTGGTATGAGAAGGAAAAAGACAAGTTTGTGCATGTGTGTAAGGTATGTAGTGTGTGTGTAGAGAATGAATGAGCCAGGAGAGTATTGTTTACAAATCTTCGCGAAATGAATGCTCATCGAGATAAAACACAACACAATCGAAGAACAAGGGGGCAATGTCTTAAGGGAAGTAGCTGATGATATGCTACCCAAAAACCCCAACATTATAAATATTTACATAATCGAGAGACACTGACCAGAGATGTTTGAGTTACTGTTGAACCGTCATCAGTCATATAACCATAATTAAGAACGTCAAAGAAAAAGTTATAATGAAGACATGACACATACCATCTCTGTATTGTAATAACATCAGTTTCAACACGATACGAACCCAATGCACCATTTTATGCAAGCTCAAATTATGAATAAATGAGAAAAATTATTAATTGCGAAAAAAAAAAAAAAAAAAAACATATAAATGCCTCTGAATTGCGATCACAGCATCCGCAATATCAAACAAAACTGATATTAGATTGATAAATTGTTTTGAAAAAAAAAAAAAATCAAAATCATGAAAATGTTCTGCAAATTACATCAATTCGTCACCCAATCCACGCTCAGCAAGTCCATTGGCCTAGAGTGTACTGTGGGTATTCTATGGTCATAATAGACAATTTCTCTAAGATGCGGGTGTTCAGAAGATCGTAGCCTGTCAAAATGAGCATTGGCAAGCTCCTTGATATAGTCCAAGATTAGTGGTAAGTCAAGATCTTTACGGATGTTTTTTCCTCTCACATACCAGGGGGCTCTGGTAAACTGACGAAGAATGATGTTCTACTGTGTCTGTAAACGTTTCATATTTGCAAGACTGGCATGAGCCCACACTGGGGCAGCATATGTCAGAATAGGACGAATAATAGTTTTAAAAAGAATTACTTTATTCCTCAACGTTAGCCTGGCCTGTGGGAATGTGATTCTGGATAGCATCCCAACTGCTTGTGAGGCCTTATTTCTTACGTACATCACCTGAGGAGAAAATGAGAGCGACTTATCTAGTATACAACCTAGATACTTGACTTGGAGTTTTCTTGTCAACACCGTATTGCCGATGTATATGGGAGTTCTTGGAAACTTGTACCGTCTTGTGAAGAGAATATATTGACATTTTTGATGATTCAACTTTATATCGTTGTCTTGGCACCAGTCCTCAACGTCTTCAGTTGATTCTTGTAAATTTTCAATACATTTTTTCCCTTTTTTGTGATTGGTCAACAGGATGGCATCGTCAGCAAATAGACCAAGCATTCCGCGCTGAGGAGCTGGGAAGTCATTGATGTATAGCGCAAAGAGCAATGGTCCCAAACAAGAACCCTGCGGAACAGACGCTCTTATTGGTCTAACAGTTGAGAGACAGTTGCCATTTTTGACTTGGAATCTTCGATTGGAAAGGTAACTGTTTAAAAAGATGATGAAATAGTCAGGCAAACCCAGGTCAATTAGTTTGGATAATAAGGTCTTGTGATTCGTTTACTTTTTGTTCTCACTTTAAAAAAATATTTCAATATAAATTCAAGTTTAACAAAAATTAATTAACTTCCGATATTTACAGACTTTATATATCTTATATCGCGATAAAACAAATAAAATTTATTGTATCAATTTCAATGAATTTCAAATTTTGTCTTTGATGTTGCACACATCGTAAAATTACAAGCAATCGTGATCTAGTTTTAAGTTTGACGGATAGATGGCAGCACTTAATTTCTCCATTGAGATCAATCCAGCCTACATCATTCAAAATTCACACAAAATTAAGTAGACGAATGTAATCCGCCGAGAGTTATTTGCCTCCAAATTTGGACAATAGATGTTAGCGCTTTTCACAAATATACCGGGAATTTCTCAAAAGCAAATTTCTCGTTTGGTACAGAACACATAGGGGAAAAACTGTTATTACCTTGACAATTGAAATTTCCAGATACACCAATCCTTCGGGACTGTTTCGATATCTTTTTGAGATATGAAGCGTGGTGTGTTTGGTCCTTCAATGTTCAATGTGTCTTCACGATAGTAAACCTTGGAAGACGTGATTTAGAGTTAGATTTAGTAATATCACATTTTAGCTGATATTTTCGGAGTGCAGGAGATTTGAAATGCACAACCTCACAACTGAATGTTGTTTCAGCTCTGTCTGCGATCCTCACAGTGATTTAGCAAGTGCGGCCCAATTTAATAACTAAATAGTGCGCTTGTTTTTGCCACGTTCTTCTCACCACTGCAATTTTAGTGAACTACATTTAGCAATTAAAATCTATGCAATCACCTCATGAACCATACCGAACACTGTGAATAAAGCTATATATCACAAAAGTGGAACATCGTAGGAATACAAATGCAAATACAAGGCCTCAACAGGCAAATTCCCAACGATGTGGCCGAGAAAAAAGATGTAAATAACAAATATGGGTGACATGTATTTCCCCCGAAAATAAGCAACCCAATTATAAATGCAATTATAAAGCTATATATAGGTGATAAAATATAATACAATGTCCATAAAACGTATTTATGGTTGTCTTATACTAAGTATGGATAGCTTCTCAATTTACCCCAACATGCTTATCGTATTTCTTTTTGAACGTTTAAATTGCGTTAAAATGGACCTCCCCCGGGTAGGAAGTAAGCTATTCCAACTATTAACAACCCTATTAGAGAAAAATTCCCTGCGACACCATAACCTAGAATTCTCCCTTACTAAACTATACTGGTGTCGCCTCGTCGAAACAGTCGATTAACGGCGTATAAATAAATCATGGTCCATCCTATCCACCCCTTTGAAAATTTTGAACACTTCGATCACATCCCCACCGACACCTGCGTTCATCCAATGTAAACATATTCAAAAAATGAAGCCTCTCTTCATAACTCAAGCCTCCACAAGGGACAGAGCGGGAGCCATGTTTGGTGTTTGCATAACTCAAGCCTAATATACAAAGTGACTTACAGGCCGGGAATCCCTGCCGGGCCCGAACATCAAGAGAGTTTTTCCAGCATGGCCCAGTCGCTAGGTAATCTGCTTCAGAGCGAGGGTCATGTTTGATGTTAGTGATTGCAGTCCTTTTGTGAGTCGGAGGTCCAGTAGCGCAATGCCGGCCGGCGTTTGACCCGTCATCTTGGTGGCTGGTGGGGCTTTTTCTTTTCTTTTTTTTTCCAGCATGGCCCAGTCGCCGCTGTGGTGGTCGAGTGGTCATAGTGACGGACTCGCATCACGAGGATCCGGGTTCGAACCCCACCGGCGCCACAGTGGTGGTCAGCTGAAGTTGGTTATCTGTGGTTTCCAACTTCAAGGCGCGAATGCGAGCCGATCTCCCCGTTAAAAAGTCTCGCCACAGAGAGCAATAAGCCTACAACGTTACAAATATTCAATCATTACACTTCAATCTCAATTTGAAGTATAGATGGCAGCACTAAAATATCAGACACAACACTAGCTACACACTCAGACTGTTAGGTGCACTCACATTGTTCCAAACTCTGCCACGAAGCTGGGCTGGAAGAGATCTCGGCAACGGGGTATGTCCGGTGGCAGAGACCCTGGCGTTCATTCATTCATTCAGCATAGCCCAGTCGCACAAGGGTAGCCTGCTTATACCCCACAAGGGACAGAGCAAGGGTCATGTTTGGTGTTTGCATAACTCAAGCCCAGTTCCATCAAGATCACCCGTGTCTCTTCTCTGCGCCCTGTCAACCAAGTCTACGTCCCTCTGTAGGTTATGTTCTCCAAAACCTTTCGGCATACTCCAGTCCAGAACGAACAAAGCCTCGGAAAAGCGAAAGAATGACTTTAGGAGAAGGCGAAGAGACCTTTTTCTGACCACCACTGAACAATGTTCAGAAAAAAGCGTGTGCATGAAACAGTACAAAACTTGAAATTTGCCTAATTTGGGATTATCATATTACGCTAATTTTTAACTCTTCTTCTTTTTGCTTTGAAACAGAATTTTTTACATTTTAAAAATTTCAATTCTGCACTTCTCTAGAACAAAAAATAAACTTCAGCTTCTCCTATTTATTCTATTTCATCCACTTTTGACTTCTTGAAAGTGGTCTTTAAAATATTATAAAATATTTTATTGTGTTCATCTGTGCCAGATACAAGAAATGCTGCTGTCACATTTTGATGATGTATCTCCAATGCAATCAGCTAGTAACTGACAAGACTAAAGCATGGGCGGAGATACGGGGGAGGGGCGCCCATGGAGGATGCCAAAGGCGGAGCCGACTGATCCAGCGTATACTTGAACCAACATCATTATCGCCGAGCACCACAGGGTGGAGATGGACTTGCAAGGTCGACTCCACCTTTGACGCTGGGGCAGCAATGCCCCACCCGGTATCTCCACCCATGTCATGCTCCCCCCCCCCCCGACTTTGTAGTCTATCTCCGCCGATAAATTAAAGATTCAAAAACATTTGATTTTCCTTTCTACAAGAGCATAATGGGGAATAAATATACATGACATCTACATCAGTGGTCTTCATCGCATGGCACACGGGCCACATTTGGTTCTTGGAGCTTTTTGTCTTGGCCCACCGTTCATTTTGAGAAAATTGTTGAAAACATTAAAATACGATTAAATCTAGAATATATAAATGATAGAAATAATCTCCTCCTCTTCACCATAATACGGCCCGTTGCTCTGTCTCAACGAATTTTTTCCCCATGTTTTGATATTCGTTTCGCTTCGTTCTTTGGAAAAGCGATAGCAATACCCGAATGATAACAACATCCATGATTTTATTACGCGACGTCGACTGTATTATGGATCAACGCTCATACCTCTTGCACGCCTTTGTAATTAAAATGAACTTTACCACCGTCGACATTGTGATAGCGGATCTTGCTGCCTACATTGAGACAAATGAATGACTCGTCGCAGATGTTCTACGTATGCTCTCCTCACAGCTCGTCCATTAATCTTCCGTAAGCAACTGCCAAGCGATGCCATTCGGTCACAGCGTTCCTCACCGTTGATTTTGAACGGAATTCCAGTGGATTTTCTGTTGTGAAATATAAATATTGTGATAAAATCCACCTTATTTTTTAACCTCCCATGGGATTCACTCTCATAGAACTCATTGATTTTTTTTTTTTACAAAAACAGATGTAAATTCGTGCTGTTAGCATATTTTAAATTGAAATAACATATCAACACTGCAATTTTAATAATTATAGTCGATTTTTTATGAATTAGGTAAAATAATTAAGGGTAAAATATGCAATTTAGATTGATTTTAATGTTATCTATATACGGGGTGATTATAAAAAAACTATCCCGACATATGGGCCCCTAACTATCATACCATTCACAGAAACTGAATGAAATTTTGGCATAAGGTATTTTGAGGTATGCGCTCAAGAATGATATGGAAAACAACAGTGTCACTCTAACAGTTACGGTTACAGTGAGAAAATTTCGAAAATATCAAATGGCAACACCAAGTTTTTAGTATTGGAATGTGATCTCCATACTGAAAAACACTAAATAGCGTTGGAATGGCGCCTGTAGCACGAAAATCCCCGGAGCTAGGCAAGGAAAAAGGACTTTGCCGTGCACCAGAGCATTAATGTTCGTTTCATTCGTCACACCGTTTCTTCGGCTGAGATCCCAGCCTGATTAGTCCTCCACAAGGTCATGTGGTCAAAAGGCATTTAAAATGCTTTATTTTATGCTGCTTCTCTGTCCTTATTGGTTGTCCTCACTTTTAGCCTATCTACCGCCGGTGATTTTCATGCTACAGTTGCCGTTCGAACGCTATTTAGGGTTTTTCACAATGGAGATCACATTCCAATACAAAAAACTTGGTGTTGCCATTTGATATTTTCGAAATTTTCTCACTGTAACCGTAACTGTTAGAGTGACACTGTTGTTTTCCATATCATTCTTGGCGCATACATCAAACTACCTTATGCCAAAATTTCATTTAGTTTCTGTGAATGGTATGATAGTTAGGGGCCCATATGTCGGGATAGTTTTTTTATAATCACCCTGTATAAAAAGATAAAATCTCGTCCTTTCAAAGCTGAACAATTTTTACCATGGATTTTATTTCCAATCCCCCTTAAAATTTGGTTCAATTTTATAACTTTTTGAAAACGTCAAATCTCAGCAGTTCTCAAAAAATGACTCCGACAAGGAATCAAATCTTCCTTGATAGAAAATTGTTGTACTTACATGGGAGTATGTATTTTGTACTGAAATGTGAGACTAAAAGATTACCTTCTAAAGTTGTAAAACAAAAGTTTATGAGTATACAAGATATACAGAAGACTGGATGTTGTGAAGATATTTATTATTTGAGATGTTAATTTTTTAAGGAAGGAAAAAACTCATCTCTGCCTCTACCGGGAGTCGAACCCGGGTCCCTCGATTGCCGGACGAGTGCTCTGACATTCATGTCATATTTATGAGTATAATCGATTTTCTTCCAACATGTATTTTTGCCATGTACAGGGTGATTATAATTGAAATTCTCGTACTCTGAGTTGTTTATCTCAAAAACTGTCGATCCGAATACAGTATACATGCACACTCTCTACGCAGCGAGCAGGCAGACATACAGCACGATACTGACATGGCATTGAAATGCATGCATTTACATCTTTACTTCAGAAAATGGAACATAGATGGTATCACGAGCACGAAACAAGCGCGACTCGGCAATATAAATACGTTAGGGGGCCACAGACCTATGTAATAAATTTCCTTATTTCGCGCACTGTGACGTCAGATGTCACCCTCAAGTTCCAGCAAATGGTTCCCACAATTAAAGAAGTCAGAACAGTGTCTCCAGGGGTGTAGATGGTAGCATTCTTGCCCGGTCTGCAAGAAGACCTGGGTTGGAATCCCTGTGGAGACCAGATGACTATTCTTTCCGAGTTCACCTCGGCATTATATCCGGAGAATGTGTGTTTGTTTCCTTGGTGGAAAAACAATTTCCTATTCCGAACATGTTCAAAGTTTCTGGGCATTCATATAAAAGACACAAAAAAGTTAAATAGCGGAGATTTTTTTTCCCCCGTATGCAAATGCGCATACAATTTCAAAAAAATGTCTGGACTTTCAACATTATCACTTCCGTTCCATTTGGAACTGTTCCCAACCACGTACACACTTTTATAGGACTAGGCATGTAAAACTTGTCTTTACCATCCGATGCGGAACGGTCGAAAAGGCCACACCACAAGCAGGACATATTTTTGCACGGATGGCGTCGTATTTACACGAATTCCTTCA
Source organism: Pholcus phalangioides (assembly GCF_987345545.1). Classification (NCBI taxonomy): domain Eukaryota; kingdom Metazoa; phylum Arthropoda; class Arachnida; order Araneae; family Pholcidae; genus Pholcus; species Pholcus phalangioides. Next base: position 4,748,851 of record NW_028301609.1, read on the forward strand.
AGAGAACATGCAGAATAAAATTCCTGGAATCATTACACACGTGTTCCGTTTCTTTGCCAAGTGTGAGACTTAGCCATAAACGGAATTCCACGCAATTTCACCAAAGAATGGGTAGAAACGTGGATGAAATAACTCATGAGAGGAAGCAGCTCGACAGTAGCCGAGAAGTGTTCAGGCTGAAGCCGCGATCAACGTGCTTTGCATACGCCATGTGTTTCCAGTATGACAAACATAATTTTAAATTACTTTTTTCAAACTGAAGTTAAGAGAGAAAGAAAGAACCTATTTTTTCATTCACACATTCTACGCTCAAGTATTGCTGTGACCATTTTCTTTCACGTTAAATATGTTCATATAAATTTTAGAAACCAGGCGTTGTGTAAGCAGACATTAGCCTATATACTGATTAAGGCATTAGCAGGAAATTATCAATTGCAAACTTTTGTGATGAATCTGAAAATTTATGTATAATATGCATAATTATTTGATCATTTTTGTCGCATCACGGTCATTTTCTGCACATGAGGGATAATTAGACCGGGACCTACAATTTATTGCCGATTCCAAACGGCAGGCTTGTTTTTGTACTCATCGAGAGGTTGGCGCGCTAACCCCTCGATGGGGGACTCCCTGCGGTAGCAATTTTTTCTTTGGTCATGTCACCGTTTCTGTTGCACCCCGGTGTCAGGAAAGTTTTCTGACAAGGACGAACCGGGTATCGAACTCGCGACACCTCTGCACATACTTTGGTACTTTAGGCGAGTATCTTATCGGCCTGGGATACCACGCCCTAATATGAATAATGTACAAAATGTGTCATACAAGAGATTACGCATAAAGAATAATAATTTTATATATCAATTACTTGGTTACTAACATGATTGCTTCTCGAAATTTTCCGCAACTGTTTCCGTGCAATTTTGTGCAATGTTATCCGATCATTTTCTAAAACCAGCTCCCGATTATTCTTTAAAATTCTCCTTCAATTTTTAAAAAAAAATCACATTCGAAATATTATGTTTGAAAACATCTTTCCCAATTGTCTCAACACACTCTCCACAATCGTCTCCACACATTTCCAAATTGTCTCCACACATTTCCAAATTGTCTCCACACATTTCCAAATTGTCTCCACACATTTCCAAATTGTCTCCACACATTTCCAAATTGTCTCCACACATTTCCAAATTGTCTCCACACATTTCCAAATTGTCTCCACACATTTCCAAATTGTCTCCACACATTTCCAAATTGTCTCTGCACAATGTACAGTTTTCTCTACACACTTTCTAATGTCCATACACGCATTTCACAATCATTGTATCTTCTCATTTTCCTCAATTGTTTCTAAACCCTTTCTACATTTGTCTCACAAGATATTTCCTTCAATTAATTTTCTGAATGTCTTCAAACATATTCTACAAACGTCCTCCCCACCCTCTCCATACATTCTTGAAAATAGTCTCTACAATCTCTGCAATTGTTTCCACATTGCCCACATTTGTCTCCACAATTTGGCCCCATTCGGCCCACATTTGTCTTGTATCCTAAAAAACTATTTCGCCTATTTCTACAGTTATTGCCACCACAGTTTTTTCATCATTTCCTTCCAAATTTTTCTGTAACTAATACGGCATTTCACTGAGGCATAGTACAGTAGAACCTCTCTTTTGCGGACAGCGACGGGACAAAAAAAATGCGTGCGTAAAAGAGGGGTGACCACATCTAAGGGGGGGTCCGTTACGAGGAGTTTTATTGTATTAGGGGCCGTTCAAGTATTACGTCAGCAAATTTTTAGCCATTGTTGCCCCCCCCACTTGTCAGCAAAATTTCGTCATCAGCCCTGCCTCTCTGAATCCTAACTCATATTTTCATAAAGGGTGGTTGATGACGTAAGCATTATCCAACCCCCCCCCCATCGATGATGACGTAATACTTGAACGGCCCCTTGTTATGGCGAGCTATACCTTGATCTACCAAACACTCATTCATACAATGTATTACGTACATACAACAGCAAGCACATCTTTCGAAATACAAGCGAAAAACTCGAATTTTTATGAAGATTTGACTGATTGTAGTTTTCACGTAAACGCGGTACACAGAGTATATAGGATGTCCTGTAAGTGCTAATGTGGCCTTTATTTTATCAGCCGACCGTCGTAGAGGTGTGATTTCAATTTAAAAAAAAATCCTGTAAAGGAATTCAAAAATTACCTTGCATCAGTTTTGAGAGTGAGAGCACAGTGTGTAAAAAAAAAAAAAAGATCTAAATTTTTACACGGTCCCCCCTGTCCTCTAACTCCCAATTAGAAAGTGGTTGTCCTATCTTTTCAAAGCAATCCTATGTCTTTAACTGAAACATTCACCGAGATATTCGGATTCAAAAATCGGGAGATACATGGCAACAACTTCCTATGTAATTGGAAGTTAGAGTACAAGGGGGATCGTATAAAAATATAGATTTGTTTATTTTGTGACACACTGTATTTGCACTATCAAAACTGATAAAGGATAATTTTTAAATGCCTATCGAGCATCTTGTAAATTGGAATCATACCTCTACGACGGAAAGTCTACGAGTGGCCATAATGACGGACTCGCATCGCGAGGATCCGGGTTCCATCCCCACCGTCACCACAGTGGTGGTCGACTGAAGTTGGTTTCCTATGGTTCCCAACTTTGAGGCGCAAATGCGAGCCGATCTCCCCATTAAAAAGTCTCGCCACAGAGAGCAACAGGCCTACAACGATAAATCATTCAATCATTACACTTCACTCATAGTTAGAAAAACTGTTGGCAGATGGCAGCACTACACATAACAAGCATTACACAGAAACAAACTTAACGCCATTATGGGCATTGTATAGTATTTTGGGCATTTTGCCTGTTTTGGCGTTGTATTTGTATTTGTAATTTCGTTTAATCACGTTTATCTCGAACGTCTTTCGAATTCCGTAAGGTTTAAAAAACCGCCGCAAGGAACTTCTACGGACATTTCTATTTGCTATTTCTATTATTTCCCATCATAACGAACAACAATTGAATTTGATGTTCTTATATTCGATTATAAATAAAGACTTTCCTTATATATATATTTCTGTAAAAACGAAAACATAGGTTATATCCGTTTTCGAATTGCAAGTGAAACAGAAAAGACTTTCGTTTCAACATCATCTTTAATCCAATGACGAAAGAGGACAAAAAAAAAATAAAATTTAATATCAGCAGGAATAGCCAATCAAAACTCAATCAGCTCCTTGTTTTTTTGTTCTTTGAACAAGAAACTAGTTTCAATTTGGTACTTTGTGTCTTCTTCTTGTTCTTGAAATGAAAAAACAAAATTCCTTTTTTGTTTTCCTCGTTGGCTCTATAATCAGGTTTTGAGTTTTCCGCCGGAGAAGTTGCTCTCTTTAGTTTCTTCTTCAATGTGCGTTCGAGTTTCTATAAAAAAATCAAATTTTGTCGCAATGTTGTTTCTTTCAGGGCAGCTGCGGCCCCTCGTTTTCTTCTTCTTTGTGGATTTTTGTTTTAGAGGTGAAATTAACTGATGAAGCAAATGCTGCTCAAAGCAATTTTTGCTTCTTTTGTTCATTCATTTAAAATACCATAAACTTCATTTGAAATAATACTTCGAATCGAAAGAGTGGAAAAAAAGTTTAGAAATTGATTGTAAAACTGCGTTTTATAGCTCGTGAAAGTACCGTATTTCTTGGTCCCGCGGCTCTTACATTCTTCAGAACTTTATTTAATGAATTCTACACAAACCGACCCCGATGTAATTAACGCACTTTTTTGACGAATTCTACTATTGGAGCTCGATGTACCCAACTCCTATTTAAAAAAAAAATTACGAATAAGCAATGATGTAATGAGCACTTATTTAACAGACTTTTTTTAGAACTGATTCGAGCTTTGGTCGGCCAATTCGCAAAAAAAAATCCGGAGAGCCCTGTCCAAAGTTCGATGTGCTGATGCAAGACGGTCCGGTAGGCGTCAGATCCATTTCTTTCCATCACTAATAAGTAATATATAGTTATATATAGTTCCCCTTTAAAAAGTCTCGTCACAGAGAGCAACAGACCTACAAAAAGTGCAAATATGTAATTCAATCATAACACATCACTCACTTCACTTCTGAAATATAGATGGCAGCACTGAAAAACCAAACACAGCACTGAATGCGCATTCAGACTGTTAGGCGCACGCACAGTTACACTTCCGGAGCAACTCACTAGGTAGTAAATCACCCGTAGATGGTGATAGATCGTTTTGACAGAAAGCTATATATAGAAACTGTATTGTATTAGCTCCATGTGGCGAGAGGGAAAAAAAACGAAATTTGGGAGAAGAAACCACAAAAAACTATAACATAAGCAAATGATTTTTTCTATCAAATATTTTGAAGGGGGGAAAAAACGATTATCGCATCGTGATAGCGATATAATGGGTTGGCATATCTAACGTAGCCATAATTATCACGAAACATACCCCCTTCTTCAGAAGATTTTTTCTCCCATCGTCCCCAACGAAGTCCAACCCATACGATCCTATGTTATACCTGTAGTTTCTACCGCCCCGCTGGAACATTCTATCGCCCCCCAGGGGGCGTTAACGCCCACGTTTGGAATCACTGGTGTAAATTAATAAATATACTGTATTATTAATATACACTGTGTCCTGTAAGTGCTAATGTGGCCTTCATCTCATCAACCGTTCGTCGTAGAGGTATGGTTCCAATTCGAAAAATGCTGAGGCAAAAATAACAACTTCCATGTTCCTATGTGCAATTATCACTGAGATATTTTAATTCAAAAATTACACAAGAGTTGGGAAAGAACATCAGAAACTAAAACGGACAACGCACCTTTCCCCTCATTTCTGCTGTCCTTTCCCAACTTTTCTCCGATTTTTGAATTCGAAGATCTCAGTGAATATTGCTTTTAAAAACATAGGATTTCTGTTGTTACTCAGAAGAGACGGGAGCAACAACTTTCTTACTGGAAGTTGTAGGACAGGGAGGGGGGAGTGAAGACCGAATAAAAATTTAGATTCTTTTTTTTTTTTTAATTTTGCTACAGCTGTACATGCTGCCATTATGGGCATTGTATAGTATTTTGGGCATTTTGCCTGTTTTGGCGTTGTATTTGTATTTGTAATTTCGTTTAATCACGTTTATCTCGAACGTCTTTCGAATTCCGTAAGGTTTAAAAAACCGCCGCAAGAAACTTCTACGGACATTTCTATTTGCTATTTCTATTATTTCCCATCATAACGAACAACAATTGAATTTGATGTTCTTATATTCGATTATAAATAAAGACTTTCCTTATATATATATTTCTGTAAAAACGAAAACATAGGTTATATCCGTTTTCGAATTGCAAGTGAAACAGAAAAGACTTTCGTTTCAACATCATCTTTAATCCAATGACGAAAGAGGACAAAAAGAAAATAAAATTTAATATCAGCAGGAATAGCCAATCAAAACTCAATCAGCTCCTTGTTTTTTTTGTTCTTTGAACAAGAAACTAGTTTCAATTTGGTACTTTGTGTCTGAAATATTTTCACTGCACAAAACAGGTACAGTGTAATTTTTGAACGGCTTTCGAGCATTTCTTATATTGGAACTATACCTCCACGAAGGATGGTTGATGAGGTATAGGCCACATTAGTACTTACAGGACAGCCTATATAATGTTTATGAGAAATAATTCCAAAACTCGTTGCTATATCACTACCCAAAGAAACAAACTCTCATCGAGATGAACAAGGGAGAAGAACTCGCTGATTAACGTCATGGACAGTGTCGTAACAGACGACAAATCGACATCAAAAGCTGATGAAATTAGTTGGAAATGTATTTACTCTTACTAATAATTTATGCATGGTCCTCTCGAGATGTCTTCAATTACGGCGTAATCGATTGAATAGTTCGCGGTGAGAAACAAATGTGATGCGTGCATGAAAATCTGACAGCACCATTACATAAACATTGAATAATTAAATTTCCTCGTCTACTCGTGCCCCTTAACTATTCATGAATGGTGGAAAGTACGTTCCTGGTAAAGCTTTCATCGCCCCGTTCATCAAGCCACTTTGGTATTTCAAGTCATCAAAGTACGAGACGTGTCACGGCAAAAAGCCAACTGATGCCACTATATTTCTTGTGACTGAAAGTTCCTTTCGACGCTGTTATGCAAATTGTCTCCTCGGCGATTTCTGTTGGAACGTGGAGAACTTTTTTTTTTGTCTTCTGTAGTGCAGATGTTTTATCTCCTTCGCTTACAAACAATTGGCAAGAAATTCGGATAACCTCTATTTGACGAATGGGCGATAAATATGGTAACCTTGCACTAACCTAACCGCACGTTAGAAAAAGGGAAAGAAGGTGAAGGAAAAAAAAAAGTAGAAGTATTTTATTTTTCTGCTTTAGGCCAAAGCCGGTGAGCATAACAAACACAAAGTTATATTAGACAAAAAAAAGGAAGAAAAGGAAAGCAAGTGGAAGGAAAACGGAATAATAGAGTACACATAAAAGAGGGGGATGGATATAAGAGAGTAGGTATGTGAAGTAGACCTACACTCTCTTATTTTCTCGTTTTTCTTTTCACTCTTTACCTACCTGTTGTTTCCTTTCGCTCTTTATACTTATATAGTGGAAAGATGCATCATATGTGGAAAAGAAAAATCACAAAATATTGCATAGAAGTATAAAAGGAAGTAAAAAGAATATCTTCACAATGTTACAACAAAGCCTCGCGATGATGAGGAGAGAGGGAAAAAAACAGAGAGGGCTCTTTTGAATTTATTTCAAAGGTCTTTGATCGTTAAGTGGTTAAAGATATTCACTTTTTTCTCCTACAAGATTTTCTCTTATATTGCTCCTAAGACAAGGGTTTTCAATCGGAGTTCCGCGACAGTTTCTCTGAGGTTCCGCCCGCATGATCGAACCCAACGGAATCCTGAAATATCCTGGCGCCCGGAGAGCTTTCAGAGAAGAAAATTTTTTGGTTACTGGTATATTCGTGTTTCTGGTATATTCTTTGTTTTATTTTTAACGAGATTGTCATTTAAAAGAAGTCCAGGCCACTTGAATGACTAACCTAGAGAGTGCGCAAGCACGTGAGTGACCAAAAGAACGATGAAGTGAGCGAGGGACGAAAACGATGACCCAGGGGGGATATGAAATCATATGAACGACCGAAAGAGTAAGATAACAGAGGCATATTTGCGGTTTGGGGAAGAACAAAACGGGCTACAGTCCAGGGAGGCTAATTTACAGGAATGGGTGGAGGGCGGCAAAACTGTAAATGCGCTTCCGGAGGGGATCCCCCGTTCAAAGCCCTCATCGGAGGACTGTAAAATTATTTGGGCCTTGTCAATGGAATTTCTCAATGGAAATACACGCTTCAATCGATCGTTAATTCATTCACTCGTTCGTGTTGCTCACGGGATCATATATTTTCTCGTTCATTCACTGATGTTGAACTGAGGTCAGTGAATTGTTTGTCGGTAACTTTGCCATTCGGTGAATTGTTTGTCGGTGACTTTGCCATTCGGTGAATTTTCCATTCGGTGATTGTTGGTCGATGGATTTTCTTAGCTGTGAATTAATTTCATGGCGGTGAATTTTCCGCGTACGAATCGAACCACCAACTTCCCACTGTACGGGCGAGTGCCCACAGAGGAACGTGAAGTTTCTTTCCGAACTTCGCTTGGTTATCCAGGCTTTCGTACTTCGTCTATGAACAGCGGAGAGCGACATCGGACGTGCGCGTTCCTCTCTATCATGTTGAAGGTCTGGCTTGTCTCTGCGGAGAGTGGTCTCCCATTCGGGACTTTTTTCGGAGCCGGATCTCCAAAAATTCCATTCGGGAGACCGGCTCGTATTCTAGCATCAAAGTTGAAAATACGGCAGGGAAATAACAAATATTTCTCCCGTACTACCCACGATGTAATATCACGTCAGAATCAGTGATAGGGCTGAAAAAGTGTACTAGCAAATACCCTTCACTAACCATGCACGGCTCTATTCTGTCTCACAACTGACGCAATTTCCTACAATTTTACCTGCAAAGTGGTGCAGTAGAACCTATCAGTAAAAGACACCCATTTGACCAAAAATTTCGTTCTCTAACAAGAGAGTGTCCGCGAAGGGGGAGGGGGTACGACATACGACAGAACCTCGTTTGTACGCCGTTCCGTATCGGTCGTAATTGATTCCTATGCATTTTAACGTTAAAACTTGTACATGATACTCTCTCTGAAAGTGATACACCGGTGGTTATGCATAATCACCAATCATCTCGATGAAGAAAGTTTGGTTAAATTTCACTACATTTATCACTTTTACCGGCGATTATGCATAATTTCCAAATAAGGTTGGAAAGTCTGGTAAATATGGACAGCGTCTTTAGCCTTTCTTCTCCTCAATAAACCAATTAATGATTTTTACCTGCATATGATACATGCACTACACGTATTTTTCGATAAAAATGAAATTAAAATAAATGTGAAAATGTTAAAAACGTTCATAACAACAGTCTTGTAATGTTGTCATTCTTTCATACACAAATCGACAAACAAAACCAACACATCACCATTCGAATTCACCCACATCCAGGATCATAATTATGTTCAGTTAATTAAGTAATCAATTGTGACGATTTATCATATTCACCAACATGAGCTTGGGATAGAACACAATCTTATTTATTAATGACCAATTGGTGGTTCGTGACCAAAAAAGAATAAATTCGACATTGGGAAAAAATTGGCCGATTTTACTGTCCGCTAACGGGGAGTGGAATACATTAAAGCCCTATTCCACCAGACCTGGGACCAGAAAAGTGTCCGTTAAAGGAGGAGTGTTCTACTGCATCTGGGCAAGAACTTATAAATAGCAGAACCTATGGTGCGTCTATAGTAAATGCACTGAACCGAAATGAAAGTAAAAGAAAAATTTAAAAAAAAAAGTTTAATACTCGAAAATATCTTTTTTATGTTAAATACGTAGACCACGATTAATGTTAGACCTAAATTGAATTTCGCGTTGATTGATTGCCTCAATGTTTCTAAAACAAAATAACGATATTTTCCCAAACTTTTACTTTTAGGACGAGAAATTTCCGAGCGTGAAATTACATTTTTTTTCGTAGAACATGAGTGTGACTACTCATACTCTCTCTCTCTCTCTCTCTCTCTCTGTGCGTGTGCGTGCGCACGAACACACACACACACACACTATTCTCTTGAAAGTAGTCTTCGCCATTGGTATAAACCATCAACATAAGCGTTGAGCAACGAGATTTAGATATGATGTCTCATTCAGACGTTCATGAACCAAAGGATTCAAAGCATGCCGGAGAAACATTCCCGAATCTATCACATAGGCCTCCACTTGCTTGAAGGGTTGTAGCAACACTTGGCTTGCATGCTTTTGGGCCATTTGCTCTAAATTCTCACTCACCCACCTATATGATGCAACTCAAAACGTGATGCTCATCGGACCACAAAACTTGTTTCCAATTATCCAATGCTTGCGCTCCTCACTTCGTTTGTTCACTCACTTACTCGTATATTCACACGCTCGTTTGCTCGCCTGCGCTCTCACTTGATCACTGAATCACTCACATGTTCATCCACTCATTCGCTGCGTCGATGAATTGTGAGTCGGTGAATTTTCCCAGGGTGGTATGTTTTTCTTTGGGTAAATTGCGTGAAGGTGAATTATTTTCGGTAAATTTTCTATCGGTGAATTGTTGGCGATGAATTTTCCGCACACGTGTTGTACCAGTAGAAAGTATACGCACATGCACCAATTCATTAGAAATTTCCCAGACGAATGTTTACGAGATGCGTGTACAGGGTAGTAGTAAAAATGTCCGGAATAAAAGATTAGGAAGACCATATTCATTGTGTTCGACATTAAAGGCTGCCACGATAGCCCCTTTACCACCGCATACGAAGTGATGGCACTTAAGTTGCCCATTAGACTAGAAATTTTTGGGAATAAACATTTGCGGGCGTTTTCCTATAGTCTCTGAGTTATCATCTGAAAAGATATTATACCTTTCGGTCTCTAAAAATTAAGTGCTTATATCAGGGGTTTATTAATTAATTGGTTAATAAGTTAATTAATTAATTGAATAAATTTTTTTTGAAAATAAATAAAAATTCAAAATTAATGAAAGATATTCATTTAAGCTCATTCATTTTCAAAATAAATTCAGAGTATGTAAAAGTGTTCAACAATTCGGGAAGCCCTGTTTAATAACCTAGAATACCGCGTTATGACTTGGTGGCTCGAAAGATTCGAGGAAAGTTTGATTTGGCCCACAATGTTTGAATGGTTGAAAAACCCCTGCTTATATGAAAGTTGAGTTTAATGTTGAGAAGGATTTTGTATTTGTAGTATTTTGTATTTGTATAGCCGTTACGGCTACGTTGCACATACTCAGTGAAGTATTCTTTGATTTTGCATTTCATTTAAAAAATAGAATCTCTTATATATCATTATTTCGTGAAATTTTCTTTTCTTTTTTTTTCGTTTGTGAATGTTAGCTGACTTTTTGATCACCCGGTACATTACTCAATCTCGTCAAGTTTTCTGACGTTTATTGATGCGATGCATTTTCACGAGTGAATCTCGGAGATGTAGCGTTGAAAGTTTTATTTCCTTTGGGATCAAATAGTGAACTTTAAAGCTCGTTTCCTACGTATTTCGAACGGATAGTATCAATCCATCAATGTCAACTAGTAATACCTCGGTCTAAGTATGTACATATACACACACACACACGTACATGTACGATGAAGCGGCTTTGTGCGACGTGTTGTCAGGCTGACACATGGGATTTGAAGATCAGAGAATAAATCAGAAATCATGTTCATTTCTTAAGTCAAAGAACGAATAAAAAAATAATTTTTTCCTGTAAATGACATTCTTGTCTATTGTTTTATTAGTTCTTTATGCAGTATATTATTTGGTTCGGTAAAATTAATGGTGGTGAAACTCCCGTTCTCACCCTCCTAATTCTGTATACCGTCAACATGAATTATCGATACATTAAATGCACTGAATTACATCTCCCTTGGCTGAGAACTCCGACTTCGAAATGGCGATTAAATTTCATGGCACTTTAAAAACAAAAAAAGAAGAAAACAATTGCAAATTATGTAACGTATGCGAAGGTGTTCTGCATTAAAATGTTTGTCATGATCAATAATTATCATGTTCACATGATAATAGTTGACATTTTGTCGTTTGAATTTGGCCAACATGGAACAACCGAAGACAGAAATCACGCCATTCGAGATTCTGGTGAACTTCCATATTGTGAAATGCATTTAATGAATGCAACTGTATCGTATGATATACAGGGTGAATCTAAATTAATGGGACAAACATCAAGAGATGACATAAGACTCCTAAGTTGCTGCAACGAGTGCAATCGACAATTCGATGATGCAGTGTATTGTAATGTGGTAGGTTTTCCTCATGGTGCGACCTGGGTATCGCAAATTCTACCACAAGTCATTATACCGCTTAATCACTGTTTGGCGCAGTACGACCTTGATGGTCCTTGCACCAATAAAAAAACTAACTCCATTCCAATCCGAAAGTGCATGTGCCTCCTCGAATGGTTGCTAGTACGTATCGTAGTGAATCCATCGGAAAAAAATATGATGTTTCTTTTGGTGAAAATATGAATTCATTTAAATATTATGGTTGTTGTAGCAAAAAAATGCTTCAAAAAACTAATGTGTATACAGACTATTTCTGTAACATTTTTACCGTTGTAATTTACATGTTATATTGTGAGTGCTATCGAGCACTCTGTAAAAACACCCTCTATCGCTTTGCTATTGCGAATCGACAGCACATTCTATGATCAAAAATGCTTGTTTAGGTGCCTTACATCTCCTAACGTTTGTCCCATGAATTTAAGGTCACCCTTTACATACAATTCGACAGAAAAAAACATGAACTCATTTCAATATTCTGGTTGTTGTAGGCAAAAACGCTCCAGAACTCTAATGCGTACACAAAGTATTTCTGTAACATTTTTTTTCTGTTGTTTACATGTTATACAGTTCGTCGCGCCACGAATTCGGAAAATTCCAAAAAATACACCGATATACATACCATTATACTGACTTTATAATTATTCGTCAAACGTGGCGCAGACGCTATTTAATTTCGCGCAGAGAAAGATTCCCCACAGACTCTCTGAAATTATCTCTTCTTAAGTGCAATCATCACAAAACAACATTTTTCTGTAAATAAAGCCACGTATTGGAAACTGCTCTACACAAAATTATTCACTATAAGTACAGGAAAAAGTTATTTCTCTTCAAAAAAATTAAATTAGGTTGTATGTTTGTGTGGATCAGAAAAAATATAGATACGGTTTTTGGATTTTTGAAGGGAAAAAAATCGAAGACAATGTAAACCGTGTAGTCACAAGGGAACAAACAAACAGTATTTGAATTCACACGATTGATTCCATTTTTTTTTCATCCAATTGTACGATACTATCATGTACTTTGAACGCGATACGATAATTCAATATAAAGTGTACTCATAACGAAATCGGGTTGTTCAAAAGAATTCGCGACAATCCGCACATAAACACGGCAACAATTTTTTTTTCCATTGGAATATTCGATTAGGAATAACCTAATTGCAAACAAATATCCACAAGAGTTTAGCGAGGGGTGGGAGAGAAACCAAAAATACCAGAAACATTTTTGGACAAAAGATTGAAACTCCTAATTTTATCAATTAGAAATAAACATCTTTTTTACATTTCTTTTATTTGTAGTAATTGTTTGTCTCCGAGAAAAAGGAATCCATATATTGGCCGTAATTATATAAATTAGCCATGATTATATTGTTTTTCTTCTCGTGATCAACAAAGTGCACGACTTCCACATTTTTCTAATTAATTTTCAAAATCAAATTTTGAGTAATTTAAATATTTTAAAATAACACAAAAAATATTTCCAATTCTGATTTGAAACGCATATATTTTTTGTTATATTATCTCTACGATATGTTCACGTATAGTGTTAATTAAAATTATAGAAATTATCATTCCATTGATTTATAATTGAAAAACAAGGAATTCCAATGTTTTGTACGAAAATGTTTGTGGTATACAGTATATCGTGTTTTTCCCCGTTAATCTATTAATTAGTTATTTGTACAGTAAAACTCCTCTTAACGTCCACTCGAGATTCGGTAACCCTTCTTTCACGGCACAATAATTATTCCTGTTTATATAATAAAATAATTCATTTCAAACCCGTGATTAACGCTCACCTCTCTTTTACGGAAGAGTTTTTTTTTCCGCCCCACCGGTTTCCGCAAAAGAGAGGTTTCACTGTAATTCGATTATTCCCAAATAGATTTTTTGCCGTTTATGTACAAAATGACGTGAATTGTTTTACCAAGTTATAGCCAATGTGGGTGAAATTCAGTAACAACATCTAAATTCTCAATGAATTTTCCATTATGAAAAATTAACAATTCCATTCGAAAAGACATACGACTCGATTTTTTCTTTCAATTTTTATTATCTATAAAAAAAATTAAAGAAAATATTTAAAAAAAAATTAACAACTTGGTATTTCTGTTACAGATTCACCGACACATCACAATTGTAGTGTTTCTTCCCACTTTATATGAGGAAAAGAGAAAGAAATCAAATAGATTTTATCATTTCATAAGGATAATGTAATAGATATCTACCGTATATACTCGTGTATAAGCCGACCCCAAAAAATCCGTGCATATTTTGGAGAAAAGAAACTCTTATATTTTCATAGAAAATGAATAGCTTGCGGAAATTTACATTAGAGAAAATGATTCAAACTTTTTAATCCGTTTCTTCTGACTCTCCAAGCTCATCGTACTCCATCAGATCATCATTAGGGGTGCGGCATCTGTAGTGCAGTTCTTCTAGTTATGAGTGAAGTGTTATGATTGAATGATTTATCGTTATAGGACTGTTGCTCTCTGTGGCGAGACTTTTTAACGGGGAGATCGGCTCGCATTTGCGCCTTGAAGTTGGGAACCACGGAAAACCAACTTCAGCCGACCGCCACTGTGGGATTCGAACCCGGATCCTCGCATCGCGAGTCCGTCACTATAATCACTCGACCACCACAGCGGCAAAGGGGGTCGATATTTTCTCATCAAAAACTGACCCGAGTATAAGCCGACCCCCCCCCCCCACTTCAGGAACGAATTTTTCCACAAAAAAGGGGCCGTTCAAGTATTACGTAAGCAAATTTTTAGCCATTTTTGGCTTCCCTTCCCCCACCTTGTCAGCAAAATTTCATCATCAACTCTGCCCCTCTGAATCCAACTCATATTTTCATAAAGGGTGGTTGATGACGTAAGCATTATCCAACCCCCCCCCCCCCCCATCGATGATGACATAATACTTGAACGGCCCCAAACTCGGCTTATACACGAGTACATACGATATGTACATAAACTCAGAATTTATATTGGAAAAAAATTATTCTTTCTTCTCTGCTTCTCTTATTTTAAATTTCTTAAATTACTCAAAATTTTATTTTGAAAATTATTTCCAAAATAATATCGATGTTGAGCACCAAATTCGTCATGAGAGGGAAAGAAATACGGTAGAACCCCTCTTAACTGACGCCACTCGGATGCAGTCACCCCTCTTTTAAGACCAAATAGTATTTCCCTTTGCATAATAAAAATATGTATATTTCAGACCCCTGATTAATAAATGTGCCACGGATCGCTTAAGTGTTCTGGAACTGTGTCGCGGGTCACTTAAGTGATCTGGGAATGTGCCCCAGGCCTACTTGAGTGATCTGAAAATGTGTCACGAGCCACCTAAGAGATCTGTAAATGTGCCGCTTAGTTCATTTTTACGAAATCAGGTTAGAGGGGACAGGCCCACCTCATATAACCCCCCTGGCCAAGGATTTATCATTATATTGCTCACAGGGTGGGTCAGAATGAATTTCTTAAAAGGAAATTTTGAGTTCTTAGCCTTCGAATAGCATTGAAATTAACAGAAATTGATTATAACAGCACATAAAGGTATTTTCTTTCGAAATTTCAATTTCTTTTTTAAATTTTTGCATTTAAACAAATGATTTTCTGATAGGATCGTTTCAGAGGGGCCAGAGACCCCTTTACGTCTCTCCCTTCCCCTCCCCACGTACAGTCTCTGATCCCACAAATATGTGACAGGAAGGGGCAGAGATGACGAAATTTTGCTGAAATGGAGGGGGCGTCAGAGTTTTACTGACTTTCTGCTGACGGGGGGTGGTCAAAAATGGCTGAAAGTTTGCTGACGTAATACTTGAACGGCCCCTTATATTCATTTTTGAAAAATTTTCCTACATTTTTTTCTATAGATAGTAAAACATGAGAAACAAAAATATTTATAGCTGAATCAAATATAATATATGCGTTTTCAAATAAAACTCTCGCGTTTTTATAATGGAAAATTCATAGATAATATATGTGTTGTAACTGAATTAACTAATATAACTATCATAAAGAAGGGGGTATTTCAACCTTTCAGACATTAGGGGGGCCAATTTCTAACTTCCCATGAAGAACGCGGCCAACCACACCACATCTTGTGTTTTGGTGAATGGATCCTATCTTACAATTACGAATACCGCCGTGGGAATTGGTCGCCCGCGGGCCTTCTTGGGACGTTAGAATTTGGCCCCCAAGGTCTGAAATTCCCTGCTTGAAAATGAGAGAAGAAAAATGTTTTTTTTAAACATAAATTTAGAATTGAAGTGCATTTATTTTTATTGTATCATCACTATGACATCTTTGTATTAGTGTTTGGAATTCTAGAAATTACCACTTGTTTCTGTTTTCCAAAATTTAATTGACAAAAAAAACCACTGTAATATCGTGATATATTTATGAATTTGTGACAAAAATACTCAGTTGTTAATTTTTTTAAATATATTTCCATGAAAGTTTTTAATAATAATAAAAATTAAAACTTGTTGTTTTTTATTAAACCATACAACACTTTCTCTTACAGTAGGAAGTTCGTTGAAAATTAGGGTAATGTTAGCTCTATCTTCAGAAAGAGAAGTCTGACCACAGTCAAACGTAACCCTATTTTCACAATTCTTTGTAACAAGTTTAAATTTATTTATATATTTCCATATAATAAATTAATAACTTTAAACTTTATCAATGGTAGTTTATAAACACTGTATATTCACAGAATAACTGTTATTCTGATTCAAAAATAGTAAATTACTTGAATTGGTGTTATGTATTAGCCTTGTTTTGAGTTCAAAATAGATACCACTGACATTCCAATTTTTTCACTTTTCTATGAACTAATCTAATTTCTTTAAATTATCAGAAGTAGATGGCAGCACATACTAACATATTTCCATATATTTCACTTCTTAACAGATCGTATAAGCGTCCCCCTCCCCATTTAGTAATGAAAGGTAACTAACCCTCTAGCGACAAAAATAGTTGGAGATATTCTTCGCTTTCTGTGTACAAGCGAAACTCATTTCTGTTCTTTCCATCAATTTTACTTGTGAAAGATATACGACATTCCAAACTTAGATTGGTTACGATTGTTCCTAAAGAATCGACGAAAAGGGATTTCACAGCAGCACAAGCCAAACATATCAAATATACAGAAATAAGGAAATTAAAATAAATAAAAAAACAAGAACATATGTTAGTGCACCATCTATACGTCACTTTGAGAACTTCATCTAAAAAAGCAATTTTAATCATCACAGGATGGTTGAGAAAGCAAACTACGCTCATCATCTAGAAACCATGCGAGCGGTTTGAGATGCACGCCCTGTATCGCCTTATAGTGGAACACGCGTTCTTATCTTACCCTTAAAGCGGCAATGACAAGATATCTCGCTTCCTTAACCCCATTTTGATGATATATCTTACTTATATATATCCATCGATGATATATCTTGCTTCCTCAAATGTGTGTGTATGTGGTGAATGAATGCCAGAACTTTACCGCTGGAATTATCGCGTTGCCGAGATCTCTTCCAGCCAAGCTCGTGGTAGAGTCCGGAACACTTTCTTTTGAGTTCCGTGTGTGTGTGTGTGCTGTGAAGTTTATTTCTGTGTAATGATTGTTACAGTGCTGCCACCTTTCCATCAATTTTTCAACTATGGGTAAAATGTACTGATTGAATAATTGTATTACTGTTGCTCTCTGGAGCGATATTTTCTAACGGGGAAAACGGCTCCCATTTGCTCCTCGAAGTTCAGAACCACAGAAAAAACCCTAATTTCGCCGGCCATCGCAGTGGGTTCCGTCCCTATGGACATTCGACCTACACAACGACCATCTCAACCACCTAAGCTTTCGTATAAGCTCTGTAAATGTGCCGCTTAGTTCATTTTTACGAAATCAGGTTTGAGGGGACAGGCCCACCTCATATAACCCCCCTGGCCAAGGATTTATCATTATATCGCTTACAGGGTGGGTCAGAATGAATTTCTTAAAAGGAAATGTTGAGTTCTTAGCCTTCGAATAGCATTGACATTAACAGAAATTGATTATAACAGCACATAGAGGTATTTTCTTTCGAAATTTCAATTTCTTTTTTAAATTTTTGCATTTAAACAAATGCTTTTCTGATAGGATCGTTTCAGAGGGGCCAGAGACCCCTTCACGTCTCCCCCTCCCCCCCCCCCCCCACGTACAGTCTCTAATCCCACCAATATGTGACAGGAGGGGGGGCAGAGATGACGAAATTTTGCTGAAAAGATGGAGGGGGCGTCAGAGTTTTACTGACTTTCTGCTGACGGGGGGTGGTCAAAAATGGCTGAAAGTTTGCTGACGTAATACTTGAACGGCCCCTTATATTCATTTTTGAAAAATTTTCCTAATTTTTTTTCTATAGATAATAAAATTTGAGAAACAAAAATATTTATAGCTAAATCAAATATAATATATGCTTTTTCAAATAAAACTCTCGCGTTTTTATAATGGAAAATTCATAGATAATATATGTGTTGTAACTGAATTTAGCCCATGTTGGATATATCTTGATAAAAGAATTCGCGAAATTTCGTACATAAACTGCAAAGATTGTTTTTTGTCTCGCAATATTTCAATTAGAAATAATCTAATTACAAACAACCAATCAAGAGATTTATGGAAGAAAAAAAAAACATAAAATTTCAGAAACATTTTTGTACAAAAAACTACTAGTTTTTCGACTAGAAATAAGCTGTTTTTTTTATCTTTCTTTTAATAATTGTTTGTCTCGTAGAAAACATAAAAATTTCATAAATTAACTATAATTTGCAGAAAGAAAAAATATATTCGTCGCTTTTTTTATTTCTCATGACAATGTTCAACTTCTATATTACTTTTTTCGCAGATATTTTCAAGTTTTGAGTATAATTTAAATAATTTAAAAAGGTGTCTTCTCAACACATGGCCCGTGAGCCAAATATGGCCGTCGTATCTCCTCGAAGGGATCTGTCGATTGTTTTTTCGAGAACAGAAATACGACTTAATAAAAATAATAATGTTTCTACATATGAAGCCCGCGTACTCACAACTAACATTGACGCTGCGCATCGAATACATTACCTGGATCGCCATTATAAGAGAAATTGTTCCAGAATTTTCGAAAGATATAATTTCAGAATGATTGAAAGAAATACTTTCGAGATATATTAAAAGAAATAATTTTTTAGAATTGAGGAATGAAATATGAGAATTATTATTATATTTCAAACATAGCAAAATAAATATTTGATCAAACAGGGATTTCTGTTTTGGTAAAATAAATGATTTCAGAACAAATAAAAATCTACAGTTGTTCAGGGGCCCCCCCTGTTTTTTATTTGAGCCGTGTTTGGCCAATCTGTTATGACACCTAATACGACATTTTTTATGAATTTTTAACACTAATATAACTATCATAAAGAAGGGGGTATTTCAACCTTTCAGACATTAGGGGGGCCAATTTCTAACTTCCCATGAAGAACGCGGCCAACCACACCACATCTTGTGTTTTGGTGAATGGATCCTATCTTACAATTACGAATACCGCCGTGGGAATTGGTCGCCCGCGGGCCTTCTTGGGACGTTAGAATTTGGCCCCCAAGGTCTGAAATTCCCTGCTTGAAAATGAGAGAAGAAAAATGTTTTTTTTAAACATAAATTTAGAATTGAAGTGCATTTATTTTTATTGTATCATCACTATGACATCTTTGTATTAGTGTTTGGAATTCTAGAAATTACCACTTGTTTCTGTTTTCCAAAATTTAATTGACAAAAAAAAACCACTGTAATATCGTGATATATTTATGAATTTGTGACAAAAATACTCAGTTGTTAATTTTTTTAAATATATTTCCATGAAAGTTTTTAATAATAATAAAAATTAAAACGTGTTGTTTTTTATTAAACCATACAACACTTTCTCTTACAGTAGGAAGTTCGTTGAAAATTAGGGTAATGTTAGCTCTATCTTCAGAAAGAGAAGTCTGACCACAGTCAAACGTAACCCTATTTTCACAATTCTTTGTAACAAGTTTAAATTTATTTATATATTTCCATATAATAAATTAATAACTTTAAACTTTATCAATGGTAGTTTATAAACACTGTATATTCACAGAATAACTGTTATTCTGATTCAAAAATAGTAAATTACTTGAATTGGTGTTATGTATTAGCCTTGTTTTGAGTTCAAAATAGATACCACTGACATTCCAATTTTTTCACTTTTCTATGAACTAATCTAATTTCTTTAAATTATCAGAAGTAGATGGCAGCACATACTAACATATTTCCATATATTTCACTTCTTAACAGATCGTATAAGCGTCCCCCTCCCCATTTAGTAATGAAAGGTAACTAACCCTCTAGCGACAAAAATAGTTGGAGATATTCTTCGCTTTCTGTGTACAAGCGAAACTCATTTCTGTTCTTTCCATCAATTTTACTTGTGAAAGATATACGACATTCCAAACTTAGATTGGTTACGATTGTTCCTAAAGAATCGACGAAAAGGGATTTCACAGCAGCACAAGCCAAACATATCAAATATACAGAAATAAGGAAATTAAAATAAATAAAAAAACAAGAACATATGTTAGTGCACCATCTATACGTCACTTTGAGAACTTCATCTAAAAAAGCAATTTTAATCATCACAGGATGGTTGAGAAAGCAAACTACGCTCATCATCTAGAAACCATGCGAGCGGTTTGAGATGCACGCCCTGTATCGCCTTATAGTGGAACACGCGTTCTTATCTTACCCTTAAAGCGGCAATGACAAGATATCTCGCTTCCTTAACCCCATTTTGATGATATATCTTACTTATATATATCCATCGATGATATATCTTGCTTCCTCAAATGTGTGTGTATGTGGTGAATGAATGCCAGAACTTTACCGCTGGAATTATCGCGTTGCCGAGATCTCTTCCAGCCAAGCTCGTGGTAGAGTCCGGAACACTTTCTTTTGAGTTCCGTGTGTGTGTGTGTGCTGTGAAGTTTATTTCTGTGTAATGATTGTTACAGTGCTGCCACCTTTCCATCAATTTTTCAACTATGGGTAAAATGTACTGATTGAATAATTGTATTACTGTTGCTCTCTGGAGCGATATTTTCTAACGGGGAAAACGGCTCCCATTTGCTCCTCGAAGTTCAGAACCACAGAAAAAACCCTAATTTCGCCGGCCATCGCAGTGGGTTCCGTCCCTATGGACATTCGACCTACACAACGACCATCTCAACCACCTAAGCTTTCGTATAAGCTCTGTAAATGTGCCGCTTAGTTCATTTTTACGAAATCAGGTTTGAGGGGACAGGCCCACCTCATATAACCCCCCTGGCCAAGGATTTATCATTATATCGCTTACAGGGTGGGTCAGAATGAATTTCTTAAAAGGAAATGTTGAGTTCTTAGCCTTCGAATAGCATTGACATTAACAGAAATTGATTATAACAGCACATAGAGGTATTTTCTTTCGAAATTTCAATTTCTTTTTTAAATTTTTGCATTTAAACAAATGCTTTTCTGATAGGATCGTTTCAGAGGGGCCAGAGACCCCTTCACGTCTCCCCCTCCCCCCCCCCACGTACAGTCTCTAATCCCACCAATATGTGACAGGAGGGGGGGCAGAGATGACGAAATTTTGCTGAAAAGATGGAGGGGGCGTCAGAGTTTTACTGACTTTCTGCTGACGGGGGGTGGTCAAAAATGGCTGAAAGTTTGCTGACGTAATACTTGAACGGCCCCTTATATTCATTTTTGAAAAATTTTCCTAATTTTTTTTCTATAGATAATAAAATTTGAGAAACAAAAATATTTATAGCTAAATCAAATATAATATATGCTTTTTCAAATAAAACTCTCGCGTTTTTATAATGGAAAATTCATAGATAATATATGTGTTGTAACTGAATTTAGCCCATGTTGGATATATCTTGATAAAAGAATTCGCGAAATTTCGTACATAAACTGCAAAGATTGTTTTTTGTCTCGCAATATTTCAATTAGAAATAATCTAATTACAAACAACCAATCAAGAGATTTATGGAAGAAAAAAAAAACATAAAATTTCAGAAACATTTTTGTACAAAAAACTACTAGTTTTTCGACTAGAAATAAGCTGTTTTTTTTATCTTTCTTTTAATAATTGTTTGTCTCGTAGAAAACATAAAAATTTCATAAATTAACTATAATTTGCAGAAAGAAAAAATATATTCGTCGCTTTTTTTATTTCTCATGACAATGTTCAACTTCTATATTACTTTTTTCGCAGATATTTTCAAGTTTTGAGTATAATTTAAATAATTTAAAAAGGTGTCTTCTCAACACATGGCCCGTGAGCCAAATATGGCCGTCGTATCTCCTCGAAGGGATCTGTCGATTGTTTTTTCGAGAACAGAAATACGACTTAATAAAAATAATAATGTTTCTACATATGAAGCCCGCGTACTCACAACTAACATTGACGCTGCGCATCGAATACATTACCTGGATCGCCATTATAAGAGAAATTGTTCCAGAATTTTCGAAAGATATAATTTCAGAATGATTGAAAGAAATACTTTCGAGATATATTAAAAGAAATAATTTTTTAGAATTGAGGAATGAAATATGAGAATTATTATTATATTTCAAACATAGCAAAATAAATATTTGATCAAACAGGGATTTCTGTTTTGGTAAAATAAATGATTTCAGAACAAATAAAAATCTACAGTTGTTCAGGGGCCCCCCCTGTTTTTTATTTGAGCCGTGTTTGGCCAATCTGTTATGACACCTAATACGACATTTTTTATGAATTTTTAACACTAATATAACTATCATAAAGAAGGGGGTATTTCAACCTTTCAGACATTAGGGGGGCCAATTTCTAACTTCCCATGAAGAACGCGGCCAACCACACCACATCTTGTGTTTTGGTGAATGGATCCTATCTTACAATTACGAATACCGAATACCGCCGTGGGAATTGGTCGCCCGCGGGCCTTCTTGGGACGTTAGAATTTGGCCCCCAAGGTCTGAAATTCCCTGCTTGAAAATGAGAGAAGAAAAATGTTTTTTTTAAACATAAATTTTGAATTGAAGTGCATTTATTTTTATTGTATCATCACTATGAAATGTTTGGAATTCTAGAAATTACCACTGTTTCTGTTTTCCAAAATTTAATTGACAAAAAAAAACCACTATAATATCGCGATATATTTGTGAATTTGTGACAAAAATACTCAGTTGTTAATTTTTTTAAATATATTTCCATGAAAGTTTTTAATAATAATAAAAATTAAAACGTGTTTTTTATTAAAACATACAACACTTTCTCTTACAGTAAAAAGTTCGTTGAAAATTAGGGTAATGTTTGCTCTATCTTCACAAAGGAAGTCTGACCACAGTCAAACGTAACTCTATTACCACAATGCTTAGCAATTAATTGAAATTTTTTATATTATTCCGTATAATAAATTAATAACTTTAAACTTTATCAATCGTAGTTTATAAACACTGTATATTCACAGAATAACTGTTATTCTGATTCAAAAATAGTAAATTACTTGAATTGGTGTTATATATTAGCCTTGTTTTGAGTTCAAAATCGGTACCACTGACATTCCAATTTTTTCACTTTTCTATGAACTAATCTAATTTCTTTAAATTATCAGCAGTAGATGGCAGCACATACTAACATATTTCCATATCTTTCACTTCTTAACAGATCGTATAAGCGTCCCCCTCCCCATTTAGTAATGAAAGGTAACTAACCCTCTAGCGACAAAAATAGTTGGAGATATTCTTCGCTTTCTGTGTACAAGCGAAACTCATTTCTGTTCTTTCCATCAATTTTACTTGTGAAAGATATACGACATTCCAAACTTAGATTGGTTACGATTGTTCCTAAAGAATCGACGAAAAGGGATTTCACAGCAGCACAAGCCAAACATATCAGATATACAGAAATAGGGAAATTAAAATAAATAAAAAAACAAGAACATATGTTAGCGCACCATCTATACGTCACTTTGCTTTTTTAGATGAAGTTCTCAATTTTAATCATCACAGGATGGTTGAGAAAGCAAACTACGCTCATCATCTAGAAACCATGCGAGCGGTTTGAGATGCACGCCCTGTATCGCCTTATAGTGGAACACGCGTTCTTATCTTACCCTTAAAGCGGCAATGACAAGATATCTCGCTTCCTTAACCCCATTTTGATGATATATCTTACTTATGTATATATCCATCGATGATATATCTTGCTTCCTGAAATGTGTGTGTATGTGGTGAATGAATGCCAGAACTTTACCGCTGGAATTATCGCGTTGCCGAGATCTCTTCCAGCCAAGCTCGTGGTAGAGTCCGGAACACTTTCTTTTGAGTTCCGTGTGTGTGTGTGTGCTGTGAAGTTTATTTCTGTGTAATTATTGTTACAGTGCTGCCACCTTTCCATCAATTTTTCAACTATGGGTAAAATGTACTGATTGAATAATTGTATTATTGTTGCTCTCTGGAGCGATATTTTCTAACGGGGAAAACGGCTCCCATTTGCTCCTCGAAGTTCAGAACCACAGAAAAAACCCTAATTTCGCCGACCATCGCAGTGGGTTCCGTCCCTATGGACATTCGACCTACACAACGACCATCTCAACCACCTAAGCTTTCGTATAAGCTCTGTAAATGTGCCGCTTAGTTCATTTTTACGAAATCAGGTTTGAGGGGACAGGCCCACCTCATATAACCCCCCTGGCCAAGGATTTATCATTATATCGCTTACAGGGTGGGTCAGAATGAATTTCTTAAAAGGAAATGTTGAGTTCTTAGCCTTCGAATAGCATTGACATTAACAGAAATTGATTATAACAGCACATAGAGGTATTTTCTTTCGAAATTTCAATTTCTTTTTTAAATTTTTGCATTTAAACAAATGCTTTTCTGATAGGATCGTTTCAGAGGGGCCAGAGACCCCTTCACGTCTCCCCCTCCCCCCCCCCACGTACAGTCTCTAATCCCACCAATATGTGACAGGAGGGGGGGCAGAGATGACGAAATTTTGCTGAAAAGATGGAGGGGGCGTCAGAGTTTTACTGACTTTCTGCTGACGGGGGGTGGTCAAAAATGGCTGAAAGTTTGCTGACGTAATACTTGAACGGCCCCTTATATTCATTTTTGAAAAATTTTCCTAATTTTTTTTCTATAGATAATAAAATTTGAGAAACAAAAATATTTATAGCTAAATCAAATATAATATATGCTTTTTCAAATAAAACTCTCGCGTTTTTATAATGGAAAATTCATAGATAATATATGTGTTGTAACTGAATTTAGCCCATGTTGGATATATCTTGATAAAAGAATTCGCGAAATTTCGTACATAAACTGCAAAGATTGTTTTTTGTCTCGCAATATTTCAATTAGAAATAATCTAATTACAAACAACCAATCAAGAGATTTATGGAAGAAAAAAAAAACATAAAATTTCAGAAACATTTTTGTACAAAAAACTACTAGTTTTTCGACTAGAAATAAGCTGTTTTTTTTATCTTTCTTTTAATAATTGTTTGTCTCGTAGAAAACATAAAAATTTCATAAATTAACTATAATTTGCAGAAAGAAAAAATATATTCGTCGCTTTTTTTATTTCTCATGACAATGTTCAACTTCTATATTACTTTTTTCGCAGATATTTTCAAGTTTTGAGTATAATTTAAATAATTTAAAAAGGTGTCTTCTCAACACATGGCCCGTGAGCCAAATATGGCCGTCGTATCTCCTCGAAGGGATCTGTCGATTGTTTTTTCGAGAACAGAAATACGACTTAATAAAAATAATAATGTTTCTACATATGAAGCCCGCGTACTCACAACTAACATTGACGCTGCGCATCGAATACATTACCTGGATCGCCATTATAAGAGAAATTGTTCCAGAATTTTCGAAAGATATAATTTCAGAATGATTGAAAGAAATACTTTCGAGATATATTAAAAGAAATAATTTTTTAGAATTGAGGAATGAAATATGAGAATTATTATTATATTTCAAACATAGCAAAATAAATATTTGATCAAACAGGGATTTCTGTTTTGGTAAAATAAATGATTTCAGAACAAATAAAAATCTACAGTTGTTCAGGGGCCCCCCCTGTTTTTTATTTGAGCCGTGTTTGGCCAATCTGTTATGACACCTAATACGACATTTTTTATGAATTTTTAACACTAATATAACTATCATAAAGAAGGGGGTATTTCAACCTTTCAGACATTAGGGGGGCCAATTTCTAACTTCCCATGAAGAACGCGGCCAACCACACCACATCTTGTGTTTTGGTGAATGGATCCTATCTTACAATTACGAATACCGAATACCGCCGTGGGAATTGGTCGCCCGCGGGCCTTCTTGGGACGTTAGAATTTGGCCCCCAAGGTCTGAAATTCCCTGCTTGAAAATGAGAGAAGAAAAATGTTTTTTTTAAACATAAATTTTGAATTGAAGTGCATTTATTTTTATTGTATCATCACTATGAAATGTTTGGAATTCTAGAAATTACCACTGTTTCTGTTTTCCAAAATTTAATTGACAAAAAAAAACCACTATAATATCGCGATATATTTGTGAATTTGTGACAAAAATACTCAGTTGTTAATTTTTTTAAATATATTTCCATGAAAGTTTTTAATAATAATAAAAATTAAAACGTGTTTTTTATTAAAACATACAACACTTTCTCTTACAGTAAAAAGTTCGTTGAAAATTAGGGTAATGTTTGCTCTATCTTCACAAAGGAAGTCTGACCACAGTCAAACGTAACTCTATTACCACAATGCTTAGCAATTAATTGAAATTTTTTATATTATTCCGTATAATAAATTAATAACTTTAAACTTTATCAATCGTAGTTTATAAACACTGTATATTCACAGAATAACTGTTATTCTGATTCAAAAATAGTAAATTACTTGAATTGGTGTTATATATTAGCCTTGTTTTGAGTTCAAAATCGGTACCACTGACATTCCAATTTTTTCACTTTTCTATGAACTAATCTAATTTCTTTAAATTATCAGCAGTAGATGGCAGCACATACTAACATATTTCCATATCTTTCACTTCTTAACAGATCGTATAAGCGTCCCCCTCCCCATTTAGTAATGAAAGGTAACTAACCCTCTAGCGACAAAAATAGTTGGAGATATTCTTCGCTTTCTGTGTACAAGCGAAACTCATTTCTGTTCTTTCCATCAATTTTACTTGTGAAAGATATACGACATTCCAAACTTAGATTGGTTACGATTGTTCCTAAAGAATCGACGAAAAGGGATTTCACAGCAGCACAAGCCAAACATATCAGATATACAGAAATAGGGAAATTAAAATAAATAAAAAAACAAGAACATATGTTAGCGCACCATCTATACGTCACTTTGCTTTTTTAGATGAAGTTCTCAATTTTAATCATCACAGGATGGTTGAGAAAGCAAACTACGCTCATCATCTAGAAACCATGCGAGCGGTTTGAGATGCACGCCCTGTATCGCCTTATAGTGGAACACGCGTTCTTATCTTACCCTTAAAGCGGCAATGACAAGATATCTCGCTTCCTTAACCCCATTTTGATGATATATCTTACTTATGTATATATCCATCGATGATATATCTTGCTTCCTGAAATGTGTGTGTATGTGGTGAATGAATGCCAGAACTTTACCGCTGGAATTATCGCGTTGCCGAGATCTCTTCCAGCCAAGCTCGTGGTAGAGTCCGGAACACTTTCTTTTGAGTTCCGTGTGTGTGTGTGTGCTGTGAAGTTTATTTCTGTGTAATTATTGTTACAGTGCTGCCACCTTTCCATCAATTTTTCAACTATGGGTAAAATGTACTGATTGAATAATTGTATTATTGTTGCTCTCTGGAGCGATATTTTCTAACGGGGAAAACGGCTCCCATTTGCTCCTCGAAGTTCAGAACCACAGAAAAAACCCTAATTTCGCCGACCATCGCAGTGGGTTCCGTCCCTATGGACATTCGACCATCTCAACTACTTAAGCTTTTGTATAAGCCTCCGCATTTGAGGAATATGGAAAGGTAATTAACCCTTTATCTGTGCGCTAGTCGGAGATATGCTTCTCTCTCTGTGGACAAGCGAAAGTTATTTCTCCTCTTTTCATATTCCAGTTATAAAAGATAGATGACGTTCAAACACAGGTGTTGTTCCGTTCCAATAAAATCGAGAGAAAAAAAGGGTCCAACACAGTACAAGCAAATCTATCAGATAATGAGGAAATATAATGAAATAAAAAAAAACTTGAACAAATATTAGTGCTCCATCTACACGTGAATTTGAGAATTTCAATCTAAAATAGTGAATTTAAACCATCAGAGGAATATTCAGAGAAGCTACACTCATTATACGAAATCAATAGGCTTTCTGGATATTATGTCGAGGTGAACAGCGAAAAAATGTTATTTCTCTCCACCGGGAATCGAACCCAAGAACTCATGCATACCGTGCAAGCGCACTGACCATTAACCATAGAGGGGACGATTCTTTTTTTCCTTAAAGCAAGCGCAGTAGCGTTACTTCTGCCTCAAAGCAGTCAGCGTGGGCCCACAGAGAACAAGACGCACATTATATTTAGAGCTTTACTTAAAAATTTTAGATTTTTCATTTTGTTCAACACTGTATTTTCACTCTCAAAACAGGGTAAATTTTGAACGCTTTTTGAGCATTTTTTCTAAATTTAAATCGTACCTCTGGCGGTGATGGCCGCCATTAACACTTACAGGACATCCTCTATATATATTCTACCCTCGTTTTTTCACCAGAAAGCTTTATACACAAAGGATATAAATTTCACTGTGCGTTCTAAAATTCGCCAAAAACACGGGAAATAACAAGAAAAATAGTAAAAACGATATCTTTGACTGGAAATCTTGATTTTTTTTTTTTCAGCTTTTTAAGCGATAAAATAATTGTTTTCAATTTTTATGGACTCTGGAAACTACAAAAAAGATTCAATTCCTTTCAACCAGCGGCATCTCAGCGCTCTCTAGTTTCAAATTTCTCATTTCAAATATAAGTTAAATTTAAAAAAAACTATTCATGTAAATCACCTCCCATGTCTGTCCAAGTTGTTCGATATTTTGTTGTATGTGATTCTTTTTTTTGTTTCTCACAAAAACCGAATTTCTGAATTCCTGACGTAGCGTCGAGAGGATTTTTCATCTTTTTCTGGCTCTTTTTTTGTTGTTGATATTTTGAAGCGAATATCCATCCATCAATGTCAAATTTTAAATTCGAGGCTATGTGTACATTGTCCTACAGTTTTCTTGGATATGCTGACAAGTTGGAACATGGGGGATATAAATCAACGCTCGTCAAAATAAATTACAAATCATGTTTCTTGTTCTTTTTTTGCAGTGATCGAAGCACACGAAACACAAATAACGCACGTCAGAACCTCTTAGAAAAAAACGCAGAAGCCGTGATAAAAAGTTCAGTAATTTGTCTTTTATCGCATCATCTACACGGGGGTTCTGAACCCATGGGTCAAGACCTGAATTTCGGTAGCAACGGGTCGGTCCTTAGATGTGTTGTGCAAATCAACTTACGATCTGTTATGAATTGATTTCTTGCATCAGCGGTTTCCGGGTTGTCTAAACCAGTGGTTCTCAACCTTTGGAAGCCCGCGGCCTGGTTTCATTTATTTTTGTAAGTGGAGAAGGCCCGTTCAAACACGTGATTAACGGAACATGAATGTAGGAAGATGAAACGGCAGATCAGTCGCGGCCCGGTATGAATGATGTCACGACCCAGTAACCGGCCACGGCCCGGCGGTTGAGAAACACTGGTCTAAACGATATCGTTGGCCAGCCATTTTTAACCCCTTCCCCCCCTTGTCAGTCACTGACCCCCGTCCCCCCTTGTCATCAAAAGTCAGCAAATCCGAAACCACTTACCCCCCCCCCCTTCGATGCTGACGTAATACTTTAATGACCCCTTACTTCAGAATTAGTGAAAGTTTCCAATAATTTGGGAACTTGGTATTTTTTTAGTGCCGATTTTGCCACAAAAACGTTTTTGCCAAATGTGTGCCAGAAAGTGATAAATAGATGAGCGAGGATGGGCGAGGAATACAGTGCTATAGCAAGTCTGCTAAAAGTTTATTCACAGGTAAAAATGAACTTGGCGAATATGTGAGATGAATATGTTCATTATAACACGATTTATAAATTATTTAAATTACATTATGTATTTTGAGCAGAGAGATTCCACAGACTCTCAGCACATTATCTCTTGTGAAGCGTAACTGAGCAGTTCAGTTGCAAAACTCGTTAACTGCCTCATCGCGATTATTATACAGAAAGTGAAAAGAAACTTGTGTAGAGTGTATTTATACCAAGCTATCTGCTTGTGTGAAGTTTAGCGTTTGAACGGCATAAAATTAACATTTAAACAAGCTGTCAGCTTGGAAAATACCCTCTAGATACGATATCCTCACTTTCTGTAAAAACAAACCTGGATGTCACTTAACAAGTTTTGCAACGGGACGACTTACCGTATATACTCGTGTATAAGCCGACTCGTATATAAGCCGACCCCCCTACTTCAGGACCACCGAAACCGCAATAAATTGAAAACCCGTGTATAAGCCGACCCCAAAAAATCCGTGCATTTCAGAGAAAAAAAATTCTTATATTTCCATGCAAAATGAATAGCTTACGGAAATTTACAACAGAAAACGATTCAAACTTTTTAAACCGTTTGTTCTGAGTCTCCAAGCTCATCGTAATCCATCAGATCATCATAGAAAGTGCGACATCGCCCCTATGATGGGTACGCTGTCATCGCCATTGTCACTTTCAAAGAGGATATCATCTTCAGTAACGTCCATCGCATTGCTGATGCAACACTTTTTGAAGGATCGGATGATAATTTCGGAGGAAACAGAATTCCACGCCTCATGTACCCATTGGAACGCTAGGTCAATGTCAGGTTTCTTCAAGGCTCCACTTTTTGTAGTTTTTTTATCATCGGAACTCATCCATTCGATTCACAAATTACTCAAATAGTCTTTGAAAGGCTTGTTGATGCTTACATAAGGCTTTATAATCTTCGTTAGCTCACCTGGTATCAAAGTCAATGATGTTTTCGATTTCTTTGCCTCGTCTTTGACATTTTCGGGGGTTTGAACATATCCCATACCAATAATGCCGGTTTCTCGAACACTGCTATAAAAATGACTGATTGTGCGGGGTCGATATTTTCTCATCAAAAACTGACCCGAGTATAAGCCGACCCCCCCCCCCCACTTGAAGAACAAATTTTTCCACAAAAAAACTCGGCTTTTACACGAGTATATACGGTAATTCTTCATAAGAAAAACATTTTCTGTAAAATACAGCAACGTTTTCAAAACAGCACTGCGCAAAATGATTCACTGAGAGCAGAAAAATTTTCTGTACAAAATGTAATTATATCGTATATATATTTGAGAGTATATTAAAAAAAGTAAATACACTTAATGGATTTATTTGAAAATAAATTCGAAAAAAAAAACCAATCCAAACTGTTTAGTCACAAGGGGGAACAAATAGCATTTCAATTCATACAATAAAAACAATATCTTGATAAAATTCCATCGTTTTCGTTCAGTATACGATATTTTCACGTACAGTAATTGAATGAGAAGCGGTAATTCAATTAAAAGCCCACTCATAACGAAATCAAGTTTTTCGTTGGCATTAAATCCCAAAAAAAACCATTCATTTGCGACTTTTCGTACACAAACAGCAAAGATCTTTTTTTTTGTTCTCTTGTAATAGTCAATTAAGAATAATCTAATTACAAACAACTAGTCAAGAGATTCGCGAGAGGGAAAAAACACAAAATACCAGAAACATCTTTGGACAAAACACTGAAAGTCCTATTTTTTCAATTAGAAAAATCAACGGTTTTTTATCTTTCCTTTAGTAATTGTCTGTCCCAGAAAAACAACAGCAACACTATACATCACGAATATATTTCACACTATAAGAGAGTAATGAATGAAATACATTTGTTCTTTCTCATGATGAAATAAATGCTCAACGTTCTTGTTTCTTCTTGGATTGAATTCTCATGTTTCTCCGAAATTGAACTTTAAGTTATTCAAATATTTCAAAATAACAGAAGCAAAATATTTCTTCTATTTAAAATATACATAGTGTGTCCTGTAATTGCTAATGCGGCATTTATCTCATCGACCGTACGTCGTAGAGGTATGATTCCAATATAAAAATGCTTTCAAAAATTACAATGTACCAGTTTGGAGAGTGAAATTACAGTGCGTCACAAAGTACAAAAAAATCTACATGTTTATATGGTCCCCTAGTCCTCTAACTTCGACATCGATTTCTCTTTGTATGGCCTACACGACTACGACTTGTGCCACCCAACGCAACCGGATGGACCACCACCAACGAAACTTAGGTCATTGAGTCCAAAAAGGACGCTACAATATCAATTTAGGCTTCGATTGTTAGACCACGATTAATCATATTTTTTGCGGGTTTATACGCTTGTAGTTGAAATTGTTATTATGTTATACAAATTTATATAAATATATACTAATTTAAAAAAATTTCGGATGTATCCATCTTTCGGGAACGCTTCGGTATCTTCTTGAGATGGGAAGCGAGACGTGTCCGGTCCTTTAATGTTCAAAGTCCTCCTACTTCCAATGAGGAAGTTCTTGCCCTGTATCTCCTGACCTACAGATTTATTGATGGATGACCGCTCACGCCTAGAGCTTTTGTGCAAGACAACTTCCTTTCTTCATCTCCTAGGAGGCTGGGTCGTGTCGCAGAACATCTTCTATTTATTCGATAAATGAAATAATTATATACATTCTATGGAAACAATCCATCGGAAGACATTGAGCAAGATACAATCAGGATCTGGGAGAAAAATCATATAATAATGAAATATATGCCAACGAAAAATATCAAACGCGCTAATTTACACTAATTAACACTTTCCGGTCTAAGCCTTAACTTTTAACTCTAGTAGCTATAAAATGGCTGAATATATATGTTTCCAGTGTTTTTAAACCTAATCTATAAATCTTCTGGTTCCAAAATATATATATAGATTTATATACTTATAGATGGCAGCTGCCAACGGATGTAGCTTTATGAAATGATGTAGAAGTAAGTATAGTTGAAAGTAAAATTCTGAATCTTCATAAGGTATCTCTTCAGTTTCAGAAGCAGTCAACTCGATTAATCCTTCCTCTGTCGATTTCTGAATTGATATTATCAAATTTCTTTTATATCCCTACAATCAGTGAGCCCTTCACCATTAGCAATCCAGAAAAAGTGATTTTCCATTTCTCACACGAAATACCGAGAAATGTGACTCATTCTTTTCATCAATACTTCATGGATTCCACTACAGAGAGTCACTGACAATTTTTCATTCTTCGTTTGCGACATGTGTGTTGTGTGAAAGGCGCACATTTTGAATCGCTTTTGATGAGAATAGCTTGCATTACCCACTGTGCACAGTGAACTTATGGTAATGCCGCCTACAACGTCTACTATCGGCGCAATTTACAACTAAAATATAGATGTTTCCGTATCGGATTCTTACGGCTTTTTTTTAAATAAACATGCCACTAGTTTCATGCTTCTATCTATCACCGTTTCCGAATTATTTGTTTTCAAAGTTAGGGGTCCTTCGTATTTAAAAAATTGTTTTCCCTATAGTTTGATTACACTGGCAAAACTATTTTGAGTTTCATCCACATTGGGCGGTAGCCCAGGTCGATAAGATGCTCGCCTGAAGTACCTAAGGTTGTTTAGAAATGTCGCGAGTTCGATACCCGATTCTTCTAGTCAGAAACTTTCCTGACACAGGGATACAACAGAAACGGCGACGTGGCCCCAGAAAAATAAAAAATGCTGCCGTAGGAAGTCCAATACCGAGGGGTTAGCGCACCGACATTTCGGGGAGTATAATATAGGCTTTCGCGTTCGGAATCGGCAATAAATTGTAGGTACCGGTCTGATTAGCTCTCTTGTCCAGAAAATGACGGTGGTACGAGAAGAAGGATCAAATTTCATACACATTATCTTATATGTAACCGTTATTTCAATAAAACACATTCCAGTTGGGCTTATGTTTTCCCATTATACAGTCGAACGTGTTGAAAATGTGAAAAATGATACATTGAAATTAACCAGAAACACCTTCTCTAACATGTTCATTGACTATTGCGCGTCCCATCCGACAGCTGATATTTTATTCTTTTAAAATTTAAACATCAAACGCTTATCACAAGAAATTTTTGAAAAGTTGCAATGTTTAAAGAACAGAAAAAAAATAGCAGTATCTTCACCAATGTAAGGAAATTTAATAACTGAAAATCATTCAAACAAAAATAAACCTTAAACTTACTTTACGGGGAGAAGAAAAACTGTGTTTTTTCGCCTCTAATTTCTTCTCTAATAGTATACAATGGTCCACATCTTGTAACTAATGTCAGCAGCTTGTGATTGTGGTCTTTCAGATGTGGAAGAGATATTTAAATAAAAACAAAACAAATATCGAAATTGGGCTTTGCCCTATTTAGCCCCCACTTTCGCCCTATATAAAACCAAAAAACAAGCAGAATAATACAAACTATCGAACGAGTATACCTGAAGTTGTCATATAAATATATGAAATTTCTCTCATAACTTCAGACTTACCGAAAAATATCGCGCAAAAAATCCCAAAGGTTACTTCTCGCGTAAACTCTCCATTGAACAATGTTTCAACTGTATGACTGTACAGTGCTACATAAATAGGAAACCGAGATAAAGATCTGGAAAAAAACTGTAGTAATAGTTTCGGAAGGTAAGAGATAAAAATCGAAGTCATAACACTAAAAAATTCCCACTGCACGTGCATCTTTCATTCAAACGCTATAAAAGTTTACGATTTGCAATTTGCGCAGTGGCATCAGTGAAAAGTCCTTATCTGCACCAACTCCGCTTTTTTTTGTGGAAATGAAAATAGTTCGAGTTTAGATATTATCGAAAAGCTGTCGAGTCTTTTTTTACGTGTAACAACCTCCGTATGTGTGAGATCGTTAAGTGGTTGAACCGTTGGTTGTGGTGGTAATAATAAACAAATATCGATCTGGTAGTGTT
The DNA here is from genome assembly GCF_987345545.1 of Pholcus phalangioides. NCBI lineage: Eukaryota > Metazoa > Arthropoda > Arachnida > Araneae > Pholcidae > Pholcus > Pholcus phalangioides. The sequence goes on from NW_028301609.1 coordinate 4,783,569, forward strand.
ATTGTGCTTTCGAAAAGAAACTTGAATGAGAAAAAAATATAAATCGTTTTGATTCTACAGGGTGTCCTATGAAGGCTAATGCGGCCGTTATCGCATCAACCGTCCCTCTTCCATTTGAAAACGTTCTCAGAAGTTCAAAAATGACCCTGTATCAGTTTCGAGTGTGAAAATACAGCGTGTAACAAAATAAAAAAAAATATATAAATTTTTATACGGTTTCCCTCTCGTCTAACTTCCAGTTAAAAAATAGTTACCCGGTCTCAAAACAGAAATTCAAGTTTCTAAATGCTGTATTCACAGAAATGTTCGAATTCAAAAATTGGAGATAAGTTGGGGAAAAGGCAGCATAAAGGAGCGTTGCCAGTTAGTTTTTTTGCTGTTCTTTTCATAACTTTTCTCCGATTTCTGAATTCAGAAAAATATCTTAGTGAATATTGCACTTAGAAAGATGGAATGTTTTTCTGTTGGCCTCAAGAGAGACAGGGGAACAACTATTTAATTCGGAGTTGAAGGAAAAGGGAACCGTACAGTTTTTATTTTGTGATACATTGTATTTTCGCTCTTAAAACTGTGCACAGGGTATTATTCGAAGGCCTTTTGAGCATTTTTTTTTTTTTTTAGAATTGGATTCTCCACGACAGATGATTGATGAGATAAAAGCCGCATTAGCGCTTACAGGCCCTTACAGTTGAAGCTGAATGATAGCGTAAAATACTTCTTTGTACCTGTATGTCTTGGACACTTTTCTAACTTGTACAGATTTTGATGGAACCGTAGGTGTCCAACTTAGGTTTTACTGCATCATATTTTTATGACGGATTTGCTGCAATAAGTGCAATCAACCATTCGAGGGTGCCAGGTATTTCAATGTGGTTGGCCTTCCCACGGAGAGCAACGTAATTCTACCACAATTCATTATACCGCTTAATCATTGTTTGGCGCAGCATAACCTTGATGCCCCTTGCACCAATAGAAAAACAAACTCCAATCCAATGCGAAAGTTCATTTGCACCCTCGAATGGTTGATATCACAAATTGCAACAAATTCGTGAGAAAAATATGATATTTTGGTTTTGGTGAAGTGCTATTGAGCACTGTACCTAAAAACACCATCTACCGCCTCTGCATATTGCGATTCGACCGCACATTACATGACCAAAGATACTTGTTTAGGTGTCTTAGTCCATCCCTTAAAGTTTGCTCCATGAATTTAGAATCACCCTATGCTACATATTATTAATTTTCATATTTTACATACCTCTAAATGCTCAAAGTACAGTGGAACCCCCCCCCCCCCTTAACGGACACTCCCCGTTAGAGGACACGTCCCGTTAACGGACACTTTTCGGATCCCTGGTCCCGTGGAACAGGGACCGGCTTCAATGTATTTCACTCCCTGTTAGCGGACACTCGCTTCATTTTTAACTGTTGGACTTCATCTGTCTCCATATCGGAACTCAAGCGCTAACTCAATATCCAACCGCTCTCCTCCCTTATCGTCTGCATACATTGTATCGTACTTGGCAACTAAAAATTAAGTTACCAACTAAAGCACTTGCCTCGTGTAAACGGGCCTTTAGACATTTTTCTCGTTTAACTTTTCTTTCCAAATCCTCCAGAGTTTTTTTAATATCGACACTTCCAATATTCTAATCAAACCCTCACATTTCTCTGTTAGACTCAACCATTCTCAAAAATCACAGCCCATCTTTGTCTCTTCAGATTGTCACAAATTTAGTTTCTTCCCAAGAACTATTATCGACTGGAACAACCTACCATCAAATATTGTATAAGTAGATTGTACTACGATTTCTGAATTTTCATGTACCATCAACCGTCATTTTCACCATACATAATTTCCTCTTGTATAGGCCTCGGCCAAATAATATTGAATAAATAAAAAAATAAAAATTCAATTAAATTATAAGTAAGTGTCAAGAGAAAATAAAAACATTGATAACAACATTATCAATCTTGTAATGTTGGCTTTCTTCACACGGAGAAACATGTGCAAACAAACCCAACATCACCATTTCGGAATCAGCATCAAGTTTCCCCGTTTTTCTTCCAAAACAGAATGTATAATTGTATTTATAAAGTATTTGTATTTTTTTTGGTTTCGTTGAAGGTATTAGGTTTGGTATAACGGTATATATCACGGGGATTACACCCATTTATTATTCTTTCGTACTATCTCCCGTGTATGGGGGATCAACTTGTACGCCGCACACCATCAGAAAAATGACAGCCCAAAGCTCTGAATAAAGAAAAACTAAGCTTTAAAACATCCAGCAGAATGTAAAATATTGAACTCGAGGCTCAAATATTTTAACAAATATAAAAAAATGTATATATTTATGGAATCACGAAACTTTTCCGCCGTATTCTCTAGTTTTTGTTTCCCCTTAATTCGGTTATTTACGGATGTTTTCTTTCAAAAAAACACACGAACAGTGAGATTAAAACAAAATTAAATTCAGGAAAAGATTAATTTTCATAACTTATGGAACCCTAAGATTAGAGAGAAAACTAGTATAATGTCAAAACTCTCAAAATTATTCATCGGAATGAATAATTAGTTTCCCGATACTGTGATAAAATCAGCGAACTTTTTTATTGTTTTTTTTAAACTTAATATATCCCGTAATTTTTCTTTTTTTTATCTCTTATCTCATGAAAATTTAAAGAAAAAAGTTGCCACACACTAATTGAAATCTTTGAAATAAAACTAATTATACTTTCTCAACTTTGAATTAGAACTGAAAGAAGTCGCTTTGTTTTGGAATTATTTGAAATAACGGTGAAATATTTCGCCATAATTACGAATGTTTCCTTTTTATTGGAATTTTTATGGTGGTTTGTAAAATTTTACACCTTTACTTCAAGAAGAATACTTTCTTTTATTCGATTCTGCACAGGTTATATTGCCAACCGCCAATTCCGGGGAAAATTGTGATAATTGTATAAAAATTAACCGAGTAATAGAAATGCTCCGGCCTTTTCCATTATTCATACTTTACGCATATTCTTATCCACTATAAATCTGTGTAAAACTTTTCTTTAAATGTATTCCAATTTCTCAGATGAAAAGCTACAGATGTACAGGGTGTCTCACGATTGAAAAGCCTATTTAAAAAAAGAATAAAGCGAGAACGAAATGATAGAAATGCACCGTTTGCTGCATTGTGATTGGAGAAAAACTGTTGATTTCCATTCAAGCAGAATCGAAAAATTATTATAATTTTTTTGCAGCAGATGACGCTGCAATTTGGAATACCGAAATAACTGGAAGAGGATATTTTTGAAATATTCAACAACACATTTTCGCACCACCGACGTGGTCTAGTCTCAGAGTGAAATTCGCAGAAACTCGTGCAAACGTTTTCATGCGATACTTTCAAGATTGTACAGCGTCATCTGATAATAAACTTTGTAACTCGTACAGAAAATCTGTTTGGGTTCAATTTACACCATCCCGGCTAAAACTTTTGTACGTATCTAAACGCTGTTTTCGTGTAATAATTATATTACTCATTAACGCTTTAAGCGGCAATTAGAACTCACTAAACGTCCCTTCAAAATGCCATGTTTTTTTTAATGAAGTAGGTTTTCTTCCGATTTCCAACAGGTGATCGATTGGTTCGATCGGTTTCGATTGAGAAATCAACATTACAAAATATCTGGGCTTGAAATAAAATAAGAGGCTTTTATGAAGACGAAACAACTCGTCAATGTCGCTTAAAGGGTTAAAATAATCTAAATATCACATTATTTTCATATTGAACCATTCACAACCCTCTTCATTACTCTGAATTAACTACCTCAGGGGATCTTAACATACCAGTCACGACTTAAACTTGGGTCGTAAAGGCTTCCGAGGTGAGTCGTTCGAAACCACTTACGCCCAGGGATTCTCGAGCTATGGCCCACGAATCACACTTGATTCGCGGGGGGGGGGGGGTTTCCTACATTCCCAGATGAGTCACTCGAATACGCTTACAGTCTATTATTATTAATGGTCTCTTTGGGCCACTGGTTTCAGTATTTTTTGAAAAATAACTACTCCCACTGGTCGCAAAGTTGACCTTGTTTAGTTTTGGTCGCGGCTGAAAAATATTTAGGAACCCCTGATAAATTTTATTCCGCATCACAACACATCAATATAGTAACGAATTTGGTTTTTACACGAATTTTACCGCCGTACTCTCATTCAAGTTCAATTTCCTTGACTACTCTTTCCTCGAATTTGCCACCCTGTGCTTACCCCCCTTCCCTCTTGCAAGTACACCCATGTTAAAGTCACTCTTTCAGTCATTCATTCACATGCTTTCACCCTGTTTCAGTCACTAACATACTTTCACACGCTCTGCATCACTTACTGACCGCTCACATCGCTCGTTTGGTCATTCATACATGATTGATCACGCTTTAAATCACTCTTTTGCACGCTCACGAGCTTACAAACTCTCTGGGTCATGCACGCCTAATCAATGGTCACCAAACAAATTGTGGCCCTCGGATTCATCTGATGTGGCCCGCGACCTCAAACCTGATTTTGTAAAAATGAACTAATCGGCACGTTACCAGGTCACTTAAGTGACCCGTGGTACGTTCAAAGGTGACTTATGTGACCTGGGACGCTGTAACAGATGACGTAAGTGGCCCGCTACACATTCACACATCACTTAAGTGACCTGGGTCACATTTATAGGTGACGTGGGGCGCTGTAACATATTACTGAAGTGGCCCGCTGCACACTCCCACGTCAATTAAGTGATCCGCGGTGCAGTCAAAAAGTCTTGCCACAGAACAGAGGGCAACAGACCTACTACGCGGTGCACATCTTCAATCATTACACTTTACTCATAGTTCAAAAACAGATGGCATATGGCAACACTATAACAAACGTTACTCGGAAGCAAACTCCACGTTAGGTTCACAACACGTACATGAACATTCCCAGATATACCAATTCAACAGAGGTTCCGCAGAAGAATATGGACGAGGTGCATGTATGGTTTAATAGTGCAGTCGACACCACTCGTTATAACGATCTCATTTTATAGTGATCATTCCATTAAAGTGACCCCGGTATAAGGTAAGTTTCAAATTCTTTTATATAACGACTACATGTTTTCCTTTCGATATAACGTCCGTTTTGACGGGACGATGGGGGCTCGTTATTAACCAGCGTCGTCTGTAGTATCAACGATAAGAACTGCAGTCAATTCGCGGTAGGTCGATCATGCTCTTGCAACTCGAATACCTGTTTAACTCGAAGTTTTCACTCAGCCCCAGAACTTTTTTCCGAATAAGTGTTAAAATTTTCTCTCAAGTCGAAGTTTTTAAAAATGGGAGAATATTCAAAAACAGCATTTAGTAATATATTTCAGCATTTCGGTATTTAGCAATCTAATTTGGCATTTAGCAACAGAATTTAGCAATGGAGTTGAGAATTTAGCAATGGAGTTGAGAATTTAGCAATGCAATTGAGAATGTTTCAAATGCAGTTGAGAATGTTTCAAATGCAGTGGAGAATGTTTCAAATGCAGTGGAGAATGTTTCAAATGCAGTGGATAATCACATGCGGTGGAGAATGTTTCAAATTCAGTTGAGAATTTAGCAATGCAATTGAGAATGTTTCAAATGCAGTTGAGAATGTTCCAAATGCAGTTGAGAATGTTTCAAATGCAGTTGAGAATGTTTCAAATGCAGTTGAGAATGTTTCAAATTCAGTTGAGAATTTAGCAATGGAGTTTAGCATTTAGCAATGGAGTTTAGCATTTAGCAATGGAGTTTAGCATTTAGCAATGTAATTTAGCATTTAGCAATGTAATTTAGCATTTAGCAATGTAATTTAGCATTTAGCAATGTAATTTAGCATTTAGCAATGTAATTTAGCATTTAGCAATGTAATTTAGCATTTAGCAATGTAATTTAGCATTTAGCAATGTAATTTAGCAATGGAGTTGAGAATTTAGCAATGCAATTGAGAATGTTTCAAATGCAGTGGAGAATGTTTCAAATGCAGTGGAGAATGTTTCAAATGCAGTGGAGAATGTTTCAAATGCAGTGGAGAATGTTTCAAATGCAGTGGAGAATGTTTCAAATGCAGTGGAGAATGTTTCAAATGCAGTGGAGAATGTTTCAAATGCAGTGGAGAATGTTTCAAATGCAGTGGAGAATGTTTCAAATGCAGTGGAGAATGTTTCAAATGCAGTGGAGAATGTTTCAAATGCAGTGGAGAATGTTTCAAATGCAGTGGAGAATGTTTCAAATGCGGTGGAGAATGTTTCAAATGCGGTGGAGAATGTTTCAAATGCGGTGGAGAATTTAGCAATGCAATTGAGAATGTTTCAAATGCGGTGGAGAATGTTTCAAATTCAGTTGAGAATTTAGCAATGCAATTGAGAATTTAGCAATGCAATTGAGAATGTTTCAAATGCAGTTGAGAATGTTTCAAATGCAGTTGAGAATTTAGCAATGCAATTGAGAATGTTTCAAATGCAGTTGAGAATGTTTCAAATGCAGTTGAGAATGTTTCAAATGCAGTTGAGAATGTTTCAAATGCAGTTGAGAATGTTTCAAATGCAGTTGAGAATGTTTCAAATGCAGTTGAGAATGTTTCAAATGCAGTTGAGAATGTTTCAAATGCAGTTGAGAATGTTTCAAATGCAGTTGAGAATGTTTCAAATGCAGTTGAGAATGTTTCAAATGCAGTTGAGAATGTTTCAAATGCAGTTGAGAATGTTTCAAATGCAGTTGAGAATGTTTCAAATGCAGTTGAGAATGTTTCAAATGCAGTTGAGAATGTTTCAAATTCAGTTGAGAATTTAGCAATATAATTCAGCAGAATCATTTGTCTACTTGTACAAAATGAATGATTTTCTCAAGAAAGAAGAAGGAAGGGCTCATCGCGCATTTTTTGACGGAATATAACCTTGTGTACACTTTATTAATAATTCTTTTCATTTAAACGAGTATCATGTACAAATGTCCATTCCCATAATGCAATATGTACGTCTAGTTTATTTCTAAATTTTCCGATTCAATAATTAGATATGATTGAATTAGAATAACTTGTCTTTCTTCGAATTTCTTCACCGCTAGTAGTTTTACTAATACGATATTCGTATGTTGTTATAGCGCTGTTTATTTTAATAAACCTTTCTTTTTTCCAACTCCGAGTTATTGGAAATTCCAATTTCAAAGTTTTTCGCCGGCCGCTGCACATTCGACTTATCGAGATTTTCTTTTCCGCGTGAATGTGTTTGCAGAGAGGAGCCAAATTGCAGACAGAGATGGAAGAAAGAAATGTCCTAATGAAAAATTTACATTTGTTTTTTTGGAAATTTTATTCGAATTTTTTTCTAATACATGCTCTTCAAGCTTGATATAATACTTAAAGAAGAACGAAAAAATACATGAAAACGAGATCTCAGAGATCACTTCCAGGAAATGATTGATGGCGGAATGGATTCTGAGATTTCGAACTCGTGTGATTTTTTTTTTCCAATCAATTCCAGTCTATTGCCATCGTTGGTGAAGAAATTTCAGCAAGAAGAAGCCTAAAGTCAGGGCATATAAAAATGTTGAACATGCCTCTCTGGTCTCCAGGTAAAATATCCGATCTAGATTTTGTCGACCGAATAGGAGAAAAAAGACAAAAAACTTCATTTTTTATTGCCTTTCAACCTAAAGTAACCATGGCATTTTCCACTTCGCTCACCTGCATTTCAGGAAATACACCAATTTAGCCCTAAGAGAGATATTCACTATCTATTCTTTTATATATATTTCGGTGTCTTCTACTTCGTTCGGCTTTTTCGTTTCTCCAAAGGCACCTCAACTTAAAATGAGGATTTTATTGGGGCCTAATAAAATGTGACTTTTCTTTGGTTTGACCCTTGCAGGACCACATTATGAAAAAAAATGAAATAATTATCATTTTGATTTTTTTTTTAGTTGGAGGTCGTTTTAGTTCTAACTAAAGCCCTAGAAATAAAATTAAAAAAAAATCCCCTAAATGTCAGTACACAGCGAATTGATTGACGTGGAACTTTAAAGCAGTTGTTCTCAACCGGGGCCATATGCGCTCAGACGTGGTACAGGAATATTTTAAGGGGGCCACGGGAGAAAATAAAATGGGAGGGGAGCCACGAGAGGTTGGTTAAGGGGACCCACATAGAGCTAAGAAAAAAATTTATATGTGAAGAAATAATAGTGAAGGGAAAAGCTGTCTATTTCTTCGAAGCCTATATACTCTGAACCATCTCAACGCCTTTGTCCATCCAGGAGAGGGGGGGGGGAGGTCTTACGCCTGTTAGAAGCCAGAACCGTATGAAAAGCATCATGGGCCCCCCGGGCAAAGAAATTTTTCTAAGACCTCTACCTAGCTAGAAATGATTGTCCACACCAATTTACATGCTTACTTTCGAAAATTTTTACAAGATCTAATTTTTATGACTCCCCCCTCCCCTCGCTGCTTTTGAGGCTCCTGGGGGGCTCCATGCTTTAAGACAGCACTGTTAGAGGCCTTTATAATGAGAATTCTGGTATTATCTTCGAAAGTGAGCATACAGATATATAAGTTGTGATGTTTTGGGTATACGTAAAAAAATTTCGTTTCGAATTCGGGCCACGAGTCGGGTGCATAGTCCGGAACACGTATTAAAACCCAGAGTGATGCCATTGGATTCGTCTTACAAAGATCTATCAGGCAACCCCCATTGGCTTCTATTTTCGTTGGGAGGAACCTCTCGAGATATAGCGCAAAACAATGGCCTTACGAAAGCGGGCCTTGAGCCTGGTGCCCAGACCAGAAGAACTATTAACACCAGAATACCTATAGCACCATTGAATTTCTCTCAGAAATTTCTGTCAAATGACAACATTAGCTTCTATTTCAGTTGCAAACCTATCACAATATAGCGTAAAACAATTAATAATAATTATAGTCGTATAATATTAATAAACAACTTTGAATTCAAACTGAAAGAAGTCGCTTTGTTTTAGAATTATTTGAAATAACGGTGAAATATTTCGCCATAATTACGAATGTTTCCTTTTTATTGGAATTTTTATGGTGGTTTGCAAAATTTTACACCTTTTCTTCAAGAAGAATACTTTCTTTTATTCGGTTCTGCACAGGTTATATTGCCCACCGCCAGTTCCGAGGAAAATTGTGGTAATTGTATAAAAATTAACCGAGTAATAGAACTGCTCTGGACTTTTCCATGGTTCATACTTTATATATATATTCTTATTCCCTATAAATCTGTGTAAAACTTTACTCTATATGTCTTCCAACTTCTCAGATGAAAAGCTATAGAATTAATTATTAACATAATTAATTATAGGCGTATAAATATATTCACCTCACATATGTGTCAAGCATATTCGTTTTTTTAACGATTATATGAATTGCATTTTTACCCATTGCGACTTGCAGTAACTCTATTGGCCACCAGTGGCGAATTTTCAGCAATTTTAGGGATAATTAGCAACTTCACTTCCTTTTGACAATTTTTTGGCCGCAATTGACAAATTTACTTGCTTTTAACATTGTTTTTTTTACTGTATTTTGCCACTTGAAAGCACTCTTTTCACAATTTTATTACTAGTCATTCACTATTTTCTGGCTTGGCTGTATTTGGCAACCTCACTTGCTTTCGACAAGTTTTTGGCCGCAATTGACAAATTTACTGCCTTTACAATTTCTCTTTTGACTGAAATTGACAAATTTACTGCCTTTACAATTTCTGTTTTGACTGAAATTGACAAATTTACTGCTTTTACAATTTCTCTTTTGACTGAAATTACAATTTCTCTTTTGACTGAAATTACAATTTCTCTTTTGACTGAAATTGACCACTTCACTTATTTCTGACAATTTTTTAACTTGTCTTTCACAATTTTTTGGCTATAATTGACAACTTGCATTTGGCATATATTTGGAACTTCCCTGAATCAATTTTTTTCTTCCGATTGATTAAACCGATGCTAATTATTGGGAACATTGTTCGTTGAAGGGCGTTAATGATTCAGAAACTTTCGTTCGTAAAGGAATTCTCTTGTTTTTTTTTCCTTATACAAATAAATACGATCTTGTCATTTCGAATAAATTAATTAATATCAAACAAAATCTAAGGGAAATAGTAGAGAAAAAAAGGAGAAAATAATAGAAAAAAAAACTATTCATAGAGAAAAGTGAGGGGGGAAAAAACCGCGGAATTTACTCAAATATCACCTTCGCGTGTGAAATTGAAAAGAAAATACCGAAAAAAATCCATTTAATGTCATTATATCACGAACTAGAAAAAAACATTATTTCCGTCTCGTTTATTAAATTCTTTTCTCATTACGCTTTGGTGAAGTAATAAAATTGAAATTATATGGAAATTGAAACCTCAAAATGACTCGAACTCATTTCGATGCTTTCGTGGAATTTCATTAGAAAATTCAATCGCGGTTGTGAAAGTGAAACAATTTTTCATACGAACTCTTGGATGAGATTTTATTAAATTCATTATTTTTTATCTTAATTTCATTACAGTGATTTCATTAGAATTTCTAAAAAGGCGTCCATTAAGACGCATGAAATAATATGTAAGATTTAGAAATGTTGTTTAATATAACTTGAAAAATTCAACCAATAAGCGTATCGGTTGCATTCGAGCAAACGTAACCGGTAGCCTCATTGGTTTTCCTTCACGTGTTGTAAAAGAACTTTTATCAAACTTTTATAATGTAATCCCGGCTTTACACTCATGTTCATGAAGTTAAAAACATTATAGGTAGGCCGGATTACACTATAAAAGATTTAGCAGAGTTGTTTTGTAAAACTTAAAAAAATGTAACCAATAAGCGTATCGGTTACATTCGAGCGAATGTTACTAACAGGCTTATTGGTTGTTTCTTCAAGTTCTGTAAAAAATCTTTAGTTTAAACATTTGTAGTGTAATCCCGGCTTAACTGGAAAATCTTGAAATTGGAAGGTGACCATATAACGGTATTTTAAGGGATGTTCCCGTAATATTTTTGCTGTTCCTACTTTCCGTTTTTTTTCCGATCTTCAACACATCTTTTTCGAATTTCTATTATTTACTGAAGTCAAGGGTTGAGCTTATTAGTTATATGACTATAATTATCACACTAATTATCATAATTGATTATATTCACGTGAAAAATTCATTTCAAGCATTTGTTGTTTTTTGGAGAAAATTTGGTGTTGTAATAGACCTGTATTTCCCGCCATTGACGATTTATCAGCAATTTTAACAATAGTTGGCAAATTTTCTCAACTTTGTCACTTTTTGGGCTATAATAAGCAACTTTAATAAAACAGATTTATTTATTACTGAAATTGAGTAGTAGTGTAGTGCTACTACTATATTGGCTATCAATTATAGCATGGGTTGTTATAATTGTTCAGGCAACAAAAGAATTTACTCCATGTTTCGAGAAATACCGAACCTCTTAACAACGGTAACCTCCATAACGGCCACATTTGCTCGGCCCCGTTAGTGGTCGTTGTTGGGAGGTTTAACTGTATTCGTTCGATTAAAGGGCGTATATATGTATATACATCCTTAGAACGATATGAAACGTTGCTGATACCTGATTTGAGATCCGTATACGCTGACGTACGAATTTTCTCCCATCTAAAAATGATAGGAGTAAGAAAAATGCAAGAGTAAAAGTCCAGGAAATCTCTAGAGGGAAATTTAGACGTTGAGCAACACTTTGTTTTCTACAGAAGAGACTTCAGTTTGAAAATAAGAGAAGAAGGGAAAAAAAGACGCTTTTAGACTAAAAGGTCTTTCTAGTTCTCTGTAAATAAATGATAATAAGAGTGGCATCCTCAAGGGTATGCAACGTCTGAAGTTGATGCACCAGCAAGAGACGAAAACTAGAACTTTTAAACATCACTAGGGTCATGTGAGAACATGGTTTTTTTCTCCCATTATTTCTTTCACCATGAAAGTCACTCGAAGACACTGCAAGTGACAGAAACATTCCTAAACCTTGACAACAAGTGCGCTCGCGTGTCTCAATCGTGATGGTCTATAATCTCATGTTTGGATATTCATGTTCCCCGAGTTTTGTTTTCGAGAAATGTTTCGTGATGTCAAGAACAGGTGATAGTAACTGAATATAAAAAAGTTCTAGAATTTATTTGAATATTATACAACATAGATATGTTATGGTAAATGTGCTGGATCCGGTTTTTGTGTATAATCACCTGTAACTATGAATAATCACCGATCATTTTGAGCCTAAATTTCCCACTTCGACGATTATGCATAATCGACGACGCGAAGTGGATGACGCGTCGTCTGTATAAACATAATAAATCATACTAAATTCATCACATTTGGCGATTAACCTCTTCAAACCTAAATCAAATTTGACTATTATTATTATTTTTTGATTGATTTGTGCCCATTGTATGTCAAAATACCTTTTAAAAATAAAAATAATAATTAATTGATTAACAAAGTAGTTGATTAATTTGGGTCGATATCTGTACTAGGACCATTTGTGTACTTCAGGTTACAGATGATAAATTATGCTATTTTGATCATCAGCATCAGTAACGTTGTGTTTTTGGAACACAATGTTGGGGGGGGGGGTTCTCCACTTTAAAACAACTTCTGCACTTCTCGTTTTCCAAGTTTTAATTTGCTTTTATGTTGTTTCCTCCTCAAAGCGTACAATATAGGAACCCACATATATCGTTGTCATCGATCCTCATCTAAACACTTGTTTATAAACCTTTGGCTGCGCGAATATTCGGAGAAATGTGGAGAAAAATGCAAGGCAACCAAACTCGGACGTTGTAAATTCAATGGAATCGAGGAAAGAGGATGAGTTAAACGTAAAATCCGATTTTGAACCCACTATCTCTTACACAACAATGGTTGGAGGGAGACATTCAACCGGTACGCCATCCAATGAACGCCCATCCCATGCAGTAGTGGTGCGTAAACCGTGGGTCGTGGCAATCCGAGGGGGTCACGTCAATGAACTAGGGGAAGGGGTGGTCGCGAGAGATTTTCCAAAACAAAAACTTCAAATAACAAATTCATTTCTATTTAAAAATATGTCAAAAATAAAGAAAGCCTTTTTATTCGGCTGAGCTAAATTACCATGTATCAGACAATGTAAATTTCTCATATTCTACTTGTACAATAATCAATATAATGGCTCCATCATGCCAGAATCACGAATGCGCAATGTCCTTGCAAAAAAAAAAAAACGAACGTAGGAAATGACGTTTGAATGATTACTCTACCCATGTTACTCTATGGAAGTTATTTTTCTAAAACGTTTCGTAACGTGTGTTTCAATAGTGATACGCATTCACATTTCACGCAACACTTACGTAGCAAAACAAGGTATCCAACCAGCTGATAAGAAAAACATGAAAATTTGTACATTCGTGCTTCTGCCATGCGGCGGATGACATCGAGTTAGTACTTTTACACGGTGACTTGCATGCAGGGAATCACCTGATTTCAAAATTGTATATTTCTTAAAAATTAAAAACACAGAATAGAATGATAAGTAATATGTGAATTTTTACGAGGGGAAATGTGTCTACGTTTTATCAACAATTTTTGTTAATGGTCGATTTCAAGTGAAGAATCATTTTGAAATCGGATGATTAATCGCCCTGTTTAAGAAAATCAAGGACCGTACACCTGGATACACTTCCATCTTGCATAACAGACACTAAGTACGTCCAATAACAAAGTAAATATAATAAAAGTACAGTCAAACCTCGTTAGTGCGTCATCCGGTTAACACGTCACTCCGCTTACCGTGTCACTCTTGGGAAGTCCCAATTGTCCTCAGGCAGGAATTGGTACAACTAGGGCATACTCCGTTTAACGAGTCACTCCGCTTACTAAGTCATATTTTTGCTCTCCCAAGAGTGACTCATTAACGAGGTTTGACTGTATATTGAAAAAAACTGAACTGAATATCTTTGGAAGTCAATATCCCCTAATTAAAATCGAAACAAGCGTTCTGAAAAGTGATTTCGGGACACCACGTTTACTGTAAACAATCGGAATGTCCCGGTGGTCAGACTATGTTGGGGTCGCGGTACATATGGTCAGCTAATGTAGGGTGTCACCAATAAATTTTTTTGATCAAAAGGGGGCCGCGCTTCAAGAAGTTTGCGCACCACTGCCATACAGTACACGCAAACCTGTCAGACAATGGAGAAATTATAAAAATAAAAAAACTAGAGCATAATATGTGCTTACGTCATCTACGTAGAATTTTAAGAATTTCATTTTGAAAACCAAAAATCAATTGGAATCATCGGAAGATGATTTAGCAGGATCAGTATTTGTAGATGCAGGGAACACTTTAATGGTAAAAACTCATTAAATATCCCGTGCACTTCTTTTTTGAATAAATGATCTAAATATTGATAGTTTTTAAAAATAATGTTAAGTAGTTTAGTTTTTCTAGCGGATTGTTAATGAAAGTTATAATTTTTATATAAAGTTTATATTGCAAAGCGCATTACTGCTATTGGAGTCGGCAGAGTTACGATGAAGGGGGATTATCACTAATTACGGTTTTCGGTGTTAATGAATAAAAGTGTGTGTAGCAGCAGAACGATCAAATAAAGTTGTCTGTATAGAGCTAATCACGCAATGCGTACGTATATCTCGTCTACTGACTGCATAGATTAGCCAATGCTTTCTGAAGAGTCTCTTGAGGACTATTATTGGACCGGATCCTGCTCCTCTATCAAATCAAGTGTGAGTATTGAAATCTCGGGAACTATCAGGTTAATGTGATCTTCAGTCATGTTGTGACGCAGCCCCCACCCGTTTCATGGGCTCGAGGGTTTAATTAAATCAAGATCTATGTTTGAGAACCAATCCCGAGTGACTAGAGTGAGAAAGATCGCTCCAATGAAAACGAAGAATCGAATAACATATATTCTGCATCAAAGCACTAACGCTGTCCAGGTCCGTATATTATTTAATGGATAAACATTTTATGTAATATTATTACCATCGAGTTTATGGAATTTAGATCTTCAGATCATGGCTTCTAATAATAGATGACGCTTTTGATTAATGAAGCAGAATAAGTGATTTATACAAGCTCATTCTGAAATAATCATCCGATTTCACAGTGGTTTATTTTATTTTTCAAATATACAGCGCAGAATCATAAGCAGCACATGAAATATAATGGGAAAATGTTTATCCCCGATCGTAATCTATAAACACTTGTTTATAATCTTTTGGCTGCGCTAATATTCGGAGAAATGCGGAGAAACAAGGAGGGAAACCAAACTTCGACGTTGTAAATTCGATACAATCGAAAAAAAAGGATGATTTAAACACAACATCCGATTCTGAACCCACTATCCCCGACACACCATGGTTGGAGGGAGACATTTCAACACCATCCAATGAACGCCCAACCCATACAGTACGAGCAAACCTGTCAGACAAGTTAAATAATAAAAACCTAGAGCATATGTGCGTAGGCCATCTGTACGCAATTTTAAGAACTTCATCTTAGAAAAAAAAAAGCAATTGAAATCATCAGAAGATGATTTAGCAGGCTACTATGATCAGTTTTTGTAGATGATGGGAGAACTTTATTACGGGTTTAAACTCATCAAATGTCCAACGCACTTCTTTTCTAAATTGGTGACTCAAATGTTGATAGCTTTTAAAAATAATATTAGATGAGAAAATTTTTCTACTGTGGTTCTCCGTGGAATAGATGGTATTATTTCATCAATTATCGCAGTTTAGGATACTCAATTAGAGTTATCTCTTGCCTGAATTAGCTAATGTTTTCTACAGTCTCTTGAGAACCCTGCTTTTCTATCAAATCACATGTGGTTATTGAAATCTCTGTACCATTAGGTTACGATGCTCTTGAGCCATGCTCTCACACAGCCCCGTTTCATGGGCTCAAGGGTTTAATTACACTGCTCAAAACAATTAGGGGAGCACATGGTTTTAACAAAATTACGCAAAGATGTATACCGATAAGTAACATAAAATGAATCATCCATAATTTAAAGCCTAGCAGGAAACGGAAGAAGAAAACTTCATATGCAAATCGAAGTTCATGACGTCAAAAACCAGAAAAAGGAGATAAGGGCAGAAATCGGGATGTTGCAGAAACGTCTGTTTTACTGCCGTAACTGTGAAATTCGATTGCGCAGTATTTTTTTTGAGACAAGGTGACTTGAGGATGCCTCAACAACGTGATTTACCGGAATCCACTCATGGCGTGTTATAGGCATACTGGAATCCGGGCAAACACAACGTAGTGTCGCGGACGCTGTTGGAGTTGCCAGAAGTGTTGTTGCAAGGCTGTGGAATCGATTCCAAGAAACAGGAAATGTTAGACGTCGACCAGGGCAAGGTCGGCCACGCGCCACTACAGCAACTGAAGACCGGTATGTACGGTTAACAGCCCGTCGGAACAGAACATAGAATGCTACGCAGCTGCAAAGACGGTTGCTCTTGGCAACAGGACGAAGGGTGTCCAGCCAAACAGTACGTAATCGGCTTCATGTGGGAGGGCTCTATGCACGTAGGCCAATGGTCTGCATTCCGTTGACCCCACGCCACCGTGCGGCCCGAAGAAGATGGGCTGCTGAACATCGAGATTGGGAGCAACATGATTGGAGCCAAGTGCTGTTTACAGACGAGTCCCGATTCAGTCTGGAGTGTGACACCCGACGTGTTCTGGTATGGAGGGACAGGGGCACTCGAAATAACCCCGCATTCGTTCGTGAAAAGTCACAATACAGACGAGCTGGTTGGATGGTATGGGGTGGAATCAGCATAGGCGGACGTACGGACCTGCATATCATTCGGAATGGCACTTTGACGGCCCGAAGGTATGCAGACGAGATACTGCAACCTCATGTCATCCCTTACCCTGGAGCCATCGGAGATTCCTTTGTTTTCCAGGATGATAATGCCCGACCGCATAGAGCTCGTCTGGTGGAGAACATGCTTGAAGCTGAAACAATACAGCGTATGGAATGGCCAGCGTGCTCTCCTGACCTGAATCTTGGACGACGCATTGCAGCGCGACCAAGGCCGCCTGTTACTGTCCGAGACTTGCAGATTGCACTTCTTGAGGAGTGGAACAGTATTCCCAAAAGTCTGATCGATAACCTCATCGCATCCATGGCAAACAGGTGTGCAGCAGTCTTAGCTGTTCGAGGAGACCACACGCACTATTAAAACTCATGCATCATGTCTAAACAGTCCTTTTTTTTATCGTTTACATGTAACCAAATTGTTGCCCTAAATCATCTTTTCATGTTTTTTCCATATTTTCAAGGAATTAAAGCTTAATTCCAAATTTTTTTTACGTCTTTTTTCTGTATTGCGCATTGACACGCGTGTACTATCCATTGTATGCCAATACGTGGCTGTCTCGCACGGTTTTCTTCACTTTTTTTGCTTGCTCCCTTAATTGTTTTGAGCAGTGTAGATCAAGATCTACGGTTGAACCGATTCCGAGTGACTAGAGATTTTGAACCCACTATCCCCCGACGCACCAAGGGTTGGAGGGAGAGATTCAACCACTACACCATCCAATGAACGCCCATCCCATACACTACAAGCACACCTGTCAGACAAGAGAAAATAAAAAAAACTAGAGCATACATGTGCATACGCCATCTATACGCAATTTTAAGAATTTATCTAGTAAAAAAAGCAATTGAAATCATTATAAAATAATTTAGCAGGTTACTGCGATCAATTTTTGTAGATATATTAGAATCTGGATCTCACGAGGCTTAATTAATCCAAACACCTATTTCGTAAAAATTATAAAAATTTAATTTCTTCTTTTCACGGTGCTAGGTTCTAAAATTCATATTTAATAAGAAAATTTTTACTTTACGCAGAGATTTTGTGAAAAAAAAAGAAAATTGTTTTCGAGACCGAAATTGGCCGAGTTATAGCTAATTAAGATTGAATCGTGTTTCTTGATTACGGTAAGTTTTGGTAATAAAACAATTTTAAATTCCCAGGAACCTCGTTAAAACATTCTTTTCACCATATTATCTAAAGAGAAAATCTTTTTATATTATTCTTCGAAAGTGGACGTTGATCCCAAGCTGTCGCTGCCTTTAAGATCAGCCAAAGTATACCGGGGAAATTGGAACCTCACTCCTACGCTTGAGAAATCAACAGAACTTCTCGTATCTTCAGTGGCGTAGATGATAGCATTGTTTCCCAGTTTGCAAGAGAGCCTGGTTTGAGTCCCGTCAGGGACCAGGTGAGATTCTTCTCTTTCTGAGTTCACACATCTCGGCATAATATCCAAAAAACACCCGTTTCCTTGAAGTTTCAAGGTAATATAATTTTTTGAAACAAATTTCAAGATTTTCAACTTTTTGTAAGAAAGGGGGGAAAAGTGATTTTACATGTTAAAAAGCATTCTGTCTGCTGATTTTTTTACCACTATCATGATCAAAACCTCTTAACATAAGCCTAACACTTTTGAGGTAATGGAAGTAAGTTGCTTTGCATCAGTCCGGGGTTGTGAGCGATTCTCCCTATCTATCTTAACATAAGCTAAAGCAAATTGCAACCGTAATGAATTTGGACTTTCCAACATGGACATTTCTTGAATTGCCGTCGCGAGTTTCTAGTGTGTCGAAATATCTTGGAACAAACAAGTATTCCTCTGAATTCCTCCTCAGAAACTCATTGGGTCTTTTTTTTTCCAATTTTTCCTATCAAAAACCGAAAGATGAATATCCAAACGTTAAAAAAAAATGAAAGTTATTATTCTCTTTCTAATAAATCGAGAATAATTCAACATTTTAGATGAGATGTCGGGTAAAAACATCACACACACGATATTAATCATCCGAAAAAAGCGATCGATATCAATATATCTCGTGTCAAATATTCCATAAAATATGTTCTTTTAAACGCGAAAACAAAATGATTTTTCGATACTGAAAACAATGAATCATGATGGTCCAATTTATATGGGAAATTTCCCGAACAGGAGAAAAAAAAAATTAATGATTTTTCTCCGTCGAAAAAAGCATTATAAAGTGGGGAAAACATTTTGTAAACGATCTAAACTAGAAAAGGTGATATTTATGAACATATATATCGATGGAAGAGAACATTTAAAAGGAGGAGAAAAATGTTATCATTTATAGGGAAAAAATATTCACTCTCTAACTTTCTGAAGCGATAACTCATTAAATTTTTCATTATTTTTTAATTTTCCACTGAAACATAAAAAGTAAACCAATACTGAATATTTCATTCCAATATATATTTCTTATAACGAGATTTCGATCTTTTTCTCTCCCATACATAAAAGTAATCATTTCAAAACTGCATATTTCATGTCCGTTTTAATCTAAAATGTTACTAAGCATGATGAAAACATATTTTCATAAATGTTTTCACTTGGATTTTATGATAATTCATGTTTTAATACAGTAAAAACCTCTCTTAACGGTCAACTCCCACAGATGCGATCGCCCCTGTTCTCTCCTGAGGCTAACAAAAAAAAATGTTCCATGTTTTTAATAGCTGTAATATTTGCTGAGATATTCGGATATTGCAGTAAGACCATAGAATTTTTGTTGTTGGACTAATTGGAAGTTGTAATACAGGGGGACCGTACAAAATTTAGATTTTCTCTTTATGACACACTGTATTTTCACTCTCAAAACTGGTATAGATTAATTTTTGATCGCCTTTAGAATATTTTTTAAATTGGAATCATACCTCTACGACAACGGACGGTTAATGAGGTAAAGGTCGCATTAGCACCTGAAGGTCGTATACTTCATTGTCAAGTTTCTGCCCAAAACAGTAATCTCCGGGATTTTTTCGATGTGTTTTCGTTGATACAGACGATCCAAGTCAAGAATTCATTGGTGAAGGAATTCTTCTGGGTAAGCACCCACACACATGCTGTACTTGAATTTGTGGAGATTAGCGTGGAGGATGTGATGTGCCATTTGGAGAGAGACATTGGATGTTCCACTTTGCACGCATTTTTACGTTTTTCCCCCACAAACTTAACCTGACTTTGGTTGGTTGGATACAAATCTGCAGTTTTTTGGTGACAAATCCATTATTTTTTTACCTGGTGTACCCTTGATTTTGGTAATATGAAGTATTTCGACATTTTTGATTATTCACTGGTGCCGAACGGCCGTATGTCCATGTTTAGTTTCAATGAAATATATTCAGCATTCAGTAGCCATGATTTGTGAGATCAATAGCTTAAAACCCTAGAATAAAACTGCCATTTGTCGTAGAATTTGTTTTTTTTTTTTGTGAGATTCTGCTTTAAAATTCACACGATCCTGCTTTTCAGATATTTAATCTGAGAGAATTATCAGAAACAACAAGAATTCGAGTCGGTCTCCACGTGGAATGAAAAATGCCAGAAAAATGTCATTTCTGACGTACAAGTTTAAATAAATGTCTTTTAACGTTTAAATATAGAAATTTTTTGTCTTCGCTCCTCTTGTGTGTATGCGACTTTTTCACCGCAATTTCAGATTTTTCGTGTGGCAACTGTGGGAGTGCGAATTCTCTTCCCGATTCCTTCAATCAATATATCGTTCTCGTTTAACTGATGAAATATGCAACGTTGGTGGCGGTGTCGGTGATGACTACGACGGTAACAGCAACCGAGCAAAAATTTCATTTCTGGGTCCTTCGGGAATCGATGATATTCCGTAATTTCGACTTTTCTATCGTCGTGTAGGACCAGCCAATATGTCATTCCAAAACGCTGAAATTACGTGGGTTCGGAATTTTTCCCACGCATCTTTATTTCTCGAGAGTATTTACCCCTAAAGTTTTCGTTCAGAAAACTTACTTCGACCAATATCAGAGACGATGAATATTTGACGAGCATCGGAAGATACTATAAAGCGTTTCAACAAGAAAGCAGAGCCGTAAAAATGATAGTTTGTTTTAGAGCTGGGACTCGACTCTGCCTACATCCCTCAAGGGACAGAGTCCGGGTCTCGTCTTGTCTTCAGGGACTCCACTCTGTCAAGCTACGACATGTGCATATACAGGGTGTCCTATAAATTCATAAATAGTTAAAAAAATTCATGAAAACTGCAGGAACTGGGAAATTTGAATGCGGTTTGTGAAAAATTGTTCTCGCGGAGGAGCACTTTTTTGAAAAAGAAAAAAGAATATTCGTTCAAATACTTACCAAATGTCAGGCGAGTGGCATGTGGAACATTTCCAGATCACTCAGTGATACGCACTGCGTTTATAGATGACTCTGTGTGATTGGCGGCTCATTTACAGATCACTCAAGCGACCCGCACTATCCCAAAGGTCGAGCATCCCTGTGCTACACAATAATTTTCATCAAAATGACTCCATAAGAATTGGCGCTACATACGTCTGAATAGTGTCAGCTTATTTGTAATCACCCTGTATTATGTTGTGTATTTATTTCTTTGTATATGTGTTGTTGACGGTATACAGTCGGCTCCGCTTAAACGGATATTAACGGTTCCAGCACGTGATATCCGATTTGAAGAAGGTATTCGGTTATGCGGGGGAACAATTCAGTTGCGGTTTAACGAGTGGCGAATTTTCAAAAATAACACCGCTATTTTTTATTGCAGTTATCTCCCCGCCCCCAACATTTCAAATAATGTATGCATCAAGTTTCAATGAAATCGGGCCACCAATCACCACCTCGGGCGCTATATTGGTCTAAGTAGTGTCAGTATAAGTAAACTGACACTACCGAGCTTAATTATACCCACATTACTCCAAAAGGGGAGGTTAATTGCGACTACCGTGGAAATAAGGAAATGAAGTAGTACCTCAAACACATGTCTAAAACAAAGGCGGGGATGGCGGCAAATCCATTTCGAATAAGAGAAATTTAACTTTCAGTCTGAGTTGTGCGTATCTAGTGTCGCGTTTAAATTTTCAGTGCTGCCATCTATGTTTCAGAAGTGAACAGGAGTCTATGATTTCACCACGACATGGCAAATTTGCTTAATTTTGGCATCATTTTTGGGGATAATTGGCGATGTCTCGTATTTTCCCGTATTTCGATGTCCAATTTCACGTATTTTTCTCGCGTAAATATGGTCAGCCCAGTTCTGTGTCATTGTTGCAGTTTGTTCTTTCCCCCATCGAAAGGAAGTCGTAAATACATCATCAAATGGAATCCTCTCTTCTTTCCCTTGTGGTCGACGGAATGGTGTGTATTTTTTCTTGTTTTGTTATTATTATTATTTATTTTTTTAAAGAAAGAAAAAATTACTGTATTCTTCTTTCCTCCACGAGTTCCACCACAAAGATGTTCTGAGCTGTCACACTGCAACAAGTTGCAGTTGCAGTGTCTCGACGTTATTGTTTATTTATATATATTTATATATATATATATATATATATATATATATACACTTTCTTTAAATATAATAAATCACAGATGGCGCTGTATCACGCCAATCTCGCCATACTCATGTCTAGTGCAGCTTGTTTCGATATATTTATTCTAGAAACCTTGGATAGTTTTATATATTCCTTTTTCTGTTTTTCAGTTCGTTCTTCCCCCCACCTAAAGTATATAGTAACAATTAAATTTCTAACAATTTATGTATAATATTCATTACCATTAATGAAGTGCAGGTATCAACTGTTTAGAATTTCACTTCGTCTGCCATGTTGGTAAACGAGTAGGCGAGCGTTGCAGAAAACTTTACCAACTGGGTATGGAGAGGTTGTATATATATGGCTCTTAGGCAAAGTGAAAATTGAGCCGCGTGCAGCGTTCGCGACACGAAGCAGGGCAGCACTCTGTTTTGCGGCCAACAGAAATCGCAGAGACAGCGCAAATTGAGACACGAGGGAGGTGACACTACGCTAAGCGCGTGTGCGCGCGCCCTCGTTGGCGCTGCTGTTGAGCCGCAGATTTTCGTGTCCCGCGCGCACGATTGTTCGTATTCGTTAGGGGCTTTTTAAATATGAAACCGCTATTTTGATAGAGATATTCTCTTATGAAAAATGTTGTTTAATATCAACGTTATTTACATATATTATCAATTATTTCTATAACTTAATTCCTGAATTATTTTCTTTCATTCCGAGTTTTTATTAAATATTACTGTTCTTTCCAAGGTTTTGACTTTTCATTAGCTCCAAATTTTGATTCATTATGGAGTTATTTTTCGGAATTCATTTTGGGTTCATTAATATCTGAATTTTCATTGATACACGGAATTTTTACTAATTTTGTGATTCCAAATTTAAAAAATTGTCATTAATTCTGAATTTTCATTAATATTTATGCATCCATAATAAACACTGTGATAACTATGCAGGTGAAATGAGAAGCTGGAGCATCGCAAGTCCGTCGCCATGATCACTCGATCACCACAGCGGCTATCGTGAACGACGCGGTGTATTATGGATAACTATGCAGGCACCAGTAAAAGTGACAAATTTAGGGAAATTTATCAAAATTACCAAAATGCTCGGCGATTATGCATAATAACCGGCTATTATGTGCAAACCCTGATTCATCACATTCACCGTAACATATATACATAAAGTATCAGTTGATAAAACTTAAAAATTTGTTGTCAGATCACACAATTAAACTGAATCAGCATTTTGATTTGCATTTCCGAAAAGAAATCTTGATTTCATGAGTTAATTTTTTTCTCCATACAGAAGAAAAATTGTGACGTCAGTATTTGAATTCATTCAGATTTTTGTAAAAATAAATGAATGAGTTGATAAAAATGAGGAAGATGCAAAAGTATCGTGAAGTCAAAATGAAATTTATTCGGAGTCTCGGAGGAAAAGCCTCAAAGGAAATCAAGTTTTCTCTTTTTCATGTTAAAACATATATTTATTCATTTTTTTTCGTTAGTTCACATTTTTCCTCAAAGCTTTCATCATCATTATCTCTTGAAGCGACGCCATTTTCTTTTTCAGTGAAAAGCTTATGTAACTGTGAACTTTAAAAAACTAAAAACTTTTTTAGAAGTTAATTTCACTGGAAATAAAGGTAAAAAAACAAATAACAAAACTTTCAAGTGCTTGATTTTCAAACGATGTGTTTGAATCGTATCTTTTAGTTTGAAATTCAAAGAATCGTGTCACTTTCAAAAAAAAAGCACTCTTTCTTGGAATAAATAATTGGAATTTTTGATGGTAACCGAGCAACCATCCCGTACATATTCAGAGAAACATACTCTCTGTTGTACGACTTGACCGTAGTATTGCGGATTCAATCAAGCATTTTCAACTTGTTTTTCTGAGTCTTCCTGAACAGTTTCATGCTTATGTCTGAATTTGTGCACAGTGTGATCCTAATTTAAAACAATTAATTTTCCCCCACCATACACGAAATCCCAATTAAAATAGGAAAAACTCATGTGAGCCAAAGTTAGGGACGTACAAGGATAATTAGTTCATAAGGTTTTCGCTGCCATTATTTGATAGAAACTGCTTTTTTGAGTTTAAAGACCGTTGTCGGTTTGAGTTAGTGTTCAACGTTTTCCCCCCAACATTAGTTGGCATCTTTAATAGAAATTGATAAAACTGGAACAAAAGTTCAAATTTGGAAGGGTAACATTGGCCCAAAAAATTTTAATTCTTTTAATTAGCTAAAGTAAAAAAAATATCATATATGTATACAGTCGAATCCCGTTATAATGAACTCCAAGAAACTGCAGAAATCATCTCGTTATAACGAAATTTTGTTTTAAAGGAATTTCAGGATTTTGCATTGCTCCTACGTAAACTTATCTGGAGGATTAGAAAAGTGTTCATTGAAACGAAATTTTCTTTATGACGGTATTCGTTAAAACGCGATTCTATTGCTTATTTACACCAGAATCCGAAGTATCCGGCCTAATGTGGAGAAAGCTGGATAGGCAGGAGTTCCATATATTTCTACCTCCCCCTTCTTCACTACCATCAAAAACACCATTTTAATACCAAAAAACCGCCGCATATTCATATTTTGCGTCCTCTTGGCACAGGTCAGTACAGAGGTGGATGAAAGCCGGTCGAGAGGCCCCGGGAGTGAAAGAAAATATTTGGCTCCTTAAATTGGAAAAAAGTGTGAAATTTTGGTTTTTAGGGGCCCCCTTTAGGAGTCGGCACCCGGGCGCCCGCCGGTAAATCCGCCTCTGGGTCATTACTTTATACGTAAACGTAATATACTTAATACATAAATGTATACATAATGTAAATATTTATTATGTATTGTACTGTACATTTAAAAATTTTTTTTACAGAAAAAGGTAAAGAATATAAATATTGTTACGAAAAGTATGCAGTCATATTTTGCATGTAAATGTTAATTATCATGATAATAACGGGTTGTCATGTATAATAACTGATTTATCCTATTTAACGTAACATATGTATTCTGAATGAAAAACCCCGAAGGAATATTTCTTAAGGGCGAAGACAGAGAAATGTTATCTCATGCCTTTTCACATGTCTTTTTGCCTTAGAATTTCTTGAAAGGTCTCTGAAGTAATCTCGGATATCGAAGTGTGATTTCTGGAAAAGGAAAGAATCTTTTCTAAGGGGAAAAGACGCTTTTAGTCTGAAAGGTCTCTGCGTCGCAACTCAATGTGAATAAACGGTAAAAGCCTATCCTCAAGGGCGCGAGAATCACAAGAACACGAAACGCATTTGTGACTGGTTTTTTGCACTTTCTTGCCGTTCGCGAACATTTTAGACATTAGAATGGATATACTACCCATACCAGGGGTCTTCAACGCATGGCCCGCGAGCCACTTTTGTCCCGCGGAGTTTTTTTCCCGTAGCCCACGGAACATTTTCAGAAAATGTCTGAAGACATCGAAAGACGATTAAGAAAAATAATAATGCAGTCAAAGCCGCTCATAACAAAGAATAACAGAAAAATTATTCGTTATATGCGTAACTTCGTTGATTGACTTAAAAATTGGTGCGTTCAAGCGAAATGAAACAATTTAGATGCACGATACGCATTTTTCAATAATCTGAACATTAGCATTATCGGAGAGCATTGTCGGCGATGAATGTTCTGCACACGATTGTTGGCACCGCAGCTGAAATAATTTGTTGCTAAGAAATGACGTTGAGTGCGGGACAGACTGGCGGAGGTGGTAACTACTGTGTGAATCTCTGAAGAGATAACGCGAGAAGACACGCCATGTCCGATGCGCAACAGCAGCCACAGCATAAAGTCAAGGCCAAGTGCAAGTTCTGCAGGGACTTTTCCGAGATCCATAAAATGCGGCAGTACTGCAGGTGCCCGATGCCGAAATGTTACGTGCATCGCAAGTGTTTGATCAAGTGGATCTTCGTGACTAAGAGGAGGACGTGCCCAGTCTGCATGTACAAGTACTACTTCCCGTACCGCCGCGGAAAGCTCAAGAAGTCCGAGGAGCAGCGGCGCTCGCAGCAAAATGGACAACCTGCTTATTGATGTATTCTCGGAGATCGTCTCTTTCTTGTCGGAAATTATCCTGCAGTGATTTAATCTGAACGATGAACATGTGGTTGGTGGACTGAATTCAAACCGAGTTTTGTAGGTATTTGGGGGTTGATTGAAATTCATTTGTTTTTACGATTGATATATTATTCATGTTCTTATGAAATTTTTATTGCAGTAATGATTGAGTGACAACCCCATCAATATTTCATTGAGCCATCTATTGCTTTTAATACAGCGTTTATTATACGACAATGAGTGTTACACATCCTGTTTGATGTCGCGTACCACTTGTACTGACTGTAAATCTTCCTCGGACACCCCTAGAGAGGGAGTCGGTGCTCAGCGGAACCCCTGTAAGGGAAGATTAATTTATAGCATTCCCCCCCGGTGGATTTTTACTTTTTATCAATCTTTAAAATGCGTCCACTTTTTTCTTACCCCCTCCCCCCCCTTCGTATCATTTTTTAACATAGCGAAGACTGGCACATATTTCTTATTATGAGTAATATCTCAGGTCGGGATTACACTATAACGGCCGTATTCACCAACACAGTTCAAACTGCAATCGCAGCTGAAAGGATTGAACATCGAAACAGATTGGTTAAATTAAGGATTTTAACCAATCCGTGTCGATCGCTAATCCTTCGACCTGCGATTTTAGTTCAAACTGTGTCGGGGTGAATACGGCCGTGAAAGTTTTATTGAAATCGTTTTATAAAACTTGAAAAATGCAACCGAAAATGTATCGCGAATGTAACCAGTAGGCTTATTAGTTGTTTTTCAAGTTTTGTGAAAGATCTTTTATCAAACTGTGATCCCAGCTTAATAGATTTAGTTATTTTTAATCATCAAATTTATTAACTTTCTCAAATTAATCACCTATTAAATCAATTATGTAATTACTTTTAAATAAAGCGATTAATTTATTCACATGTTAGTAATTAAAAGAGACCTTTCAATATAATTAATCCATGAATATAGTTGTGTTGTGCTTATTGCAACGATCAAATGTTTTAATGAATATTTTTTTTATGAGTTTTTATAGGTCATCAATGCACAGGCACATTCTTTCTCCCCTTTGAAATACTTTGTTTATGACGCTACGTGTGACCAAAACCAACCTCACGTCAGTGTAATATCCGTAAAACATGATGGATGAGCTTTTAAATTACCGCATCAACCAGCAGTATTTAAGCAAGAGAGAGAAGAAAAAAAACAATGTATTTAATTAAATTTATTCAGCGAAGTATTAACACTCACTAACGTATGAATTTTTTTGCTCTTGGTTTATGTATCGTAACTGAAAGTTTGGCGATTGGAAGAGCACGGGTTCGAGCGCGTGTGGGGAGAAAAATTTTGGATCTTTTTCGTGTAGTTAATGATGTTTCGTGGCTTAATTTCGAGTCCGCGTTTCCTCTCCAGAGTATGCTCCAAAATTGTTCCTCGCAAAATATTATGTAAAATAATTCAGAGCTTTTAACAGTTTGGTAAAAATGAGAGAGATAAAAGGTATATGGAGTTATAGAGAGAGGGTAAGAGATGGAAGAGATAAAGTGATCTTTTTTTTTTCACCTCATCTCTACGAGAGTTTTCAAAACCGAAATTGTCAGAGTACACGGGATGTCCTATAAGTGCTGATACGTCCTTTATGTCATCAATCGTCCGTCGTAGAGGTATGATTCCAATACTCGTACGTTGCATCGAGTTGATGGCTGTCTTCATGGGGAGAACGACGATGTGAGTGATTCGATACTTGCCAGCACGGGGCAAGGGGAGCCATCGCTATAAATCTTTGCTAACTTTTCCGACGCAACTCTGCCTCTTTTGAGGTAACGGAAGTGAGGTGCTTTGCATCAGTCCGGGGTTGTGAGCGGTTCTGTCTGTGATTCCAATTAAAAAAATGATCAAAATCCGTTCAACAATTACCCGCTACCAGTCTTTGTGAGTGCAAAACACAGTGTGTCACAAACTCGCGTCGCGAGGTCCCGGGTTCGAACCCCCACAGTGGTGGTCGGCTGAAGTTGGTTTTCCGTGATTCCCAACTTCGAGGAGCGAATGCGAGACAATCTCCCCTTTAAAAAAGCCTCGCCACATAGAGCAACAGACCTACAAACAGTACAAATTTAATTCAATCATAACACATCACCCATTTCACTTCTGAGATATAGATGGCGGCACTGTAAAATCGCAAACACAATACTACATACGCACTCAGACTGTTCGGTACACACACAGTTTCACTTCCGGCACAACTCACTAGATAGTAAATCGTCCATAGATGGTAATAGACCTGCGTTGTGCTCGGTTTGAAAGAAAGAAAGTGTGTCACGAAACAAAAACCCAATTTTATATATATACGGTCCTTTCGTATATTCGAACTTCTAATTAGAAAGTTGTTGCCGTACTCCTTCTGAGGACAACAACAGAAAAATTCCAAGTTCAATATTCGCTGAGATATTGAAAAAATCGGAGAAAAGATGGGAAAGGACAGCATAAATCAGGGAAAGGAGCTTTTTTTCCGTTAGTTTCCGATATTCTTTCCGAACTCTTTTCCATTTTCGAATACGAATATTTTAGCGAATATTGCACTTGGATACATGGATTTTTTTTTTTTCTGTTGGCCTAAGGAGGATCCAGAGCAAAGCTGCATTAAGAGTTCCTTTCAAGCGGCTTTGATCCAGAGTGACAACTTTCTAATTAAACGAGATGGATGGTGAATTTTTGCTCGGCTAAAATACATGAAACCAATAGGTTTTCTGGATATTATGCTGAGGTGGACAGGAAAAAAAGAGTCATTTCTCTTCATCGGGAATTGAACTACGATCTCTTACGTCAGGGCAAGCGCACTGGCCATTATACGATCCTATTTTCCTTTCAGCAAGTAACGCTACTGTGAGTATTTTAAATTATCGGTCGGTATTCCCGGTGGAGAGAGAGAAAAATTACAATTATTTTTCGTATTCACCTCGGCATAATATTCAGAAAGCCTATAAATTTTCATGTTTCTAATTTGGAAGTTGGAGGACAAGGGGACCGTACAAAAATATAGATTTTTTTTTGGTTTTTGACAGACTGTTTTATCGTCTAATAGCCGCTTTATTCAGGTTTTCCTATGGCTTAGTACATTCAAGCATTTTGTAAATGTTTGTTATGTACTATAGCAGTGATTCCCAACTTGGGTGTTAACGCCCCCTGGAGGCGATAGAATGTTCCGCGGGGGCGGTAGAAACTACGGGTATAACATAGGATCCTATGGGTTAGATTGAGTTGGGGAGCGGGGCAATGGGAGAAAAAAATTTCTGAAGAAGGGGGCGATGGGACAAAAAAGGTTGGGAAACGATGTACTACACGTTACGCATTAAAAATTTATTACAGGGAAAGAAAGCCTAAGAATAGAGTAATTTTACACATTTTAAGGTAAATTTTATAATGTTTAACAATGTTTAACTTAATGTTAAACATGAAATGAATACAATTTTAACCCTCTCAGTGACATTGACTAGATATCTCGCCTCCGTAAAAGCCTCTTACTATATCACTGACAAACCGAGATATTTTGTATGAGAGATTTCTCATTGACCACTTTTCCCTATGCCCTTTACTTTGGACCTGCTGAAAATCGGAAGAACCTCTCCGCTTATTATACGAAGTACAGATGACTGGATACCAAGCAAAGATAATTGGAAAGAAAAGACACATTCCTCTGTGTGGGGAATCGAACCATGCACTGGTAGAACACGCGTCTGCAAAGTGCGAGGTTGGTGGTTCGATTCCCGACAGAGGAATGCGACTTTTTTTTCTAAATATCTTCGCTTGGTATCCAGTCATCTGTACTTCGTATAATCGGAAGAAGGTCTCCTTCATTGAAAAATATTATATATATATATATATATATATATGACATTTCAAAGGGAATTTCGCTCTTTTTAAAATGACGCGAAAATAGTTAAAATAAATAAAATATCAACGGAAAACGTCGAAAATTATAACCAATTTTTAACTGGGCTGGATAGTACGGAGACCGGTTAGTCGCGATCCTGATAGCCTAGGTTAAAATACTCCGAGTGAATTTTAGAGATTTTTCAATGAAGTTCGGCTCTATTGAATGTTGATGCAAAAACATGAGAGACAGTTGCATTTTTGTAAGAAAAATTTCAGATTTAGATACAGAATTTATAATCCCTTTTTGATATTTCCCATCAAGTTGTATTCGGAGTTCGCAGAGCATCGAATTTTGAGAATAGTATTTATTTTATATAACATATGTGCAAAAATAAACTTTATCTAGTAATTCATATACGTATTTAAAGACATTTATTGCTTCGCTTGGCCTTCTAGACATATTAAGATTTAAGTATACACTGAAGCCAACGAGAATAACTTATAATCACATTTATTTACATAGATGCCTAAACCAGAGCGTTCGACAGGTCTCATGTCCAACAGTCAACAACTGATATCCTCCTCGGCTCCATAGCCTTTTCACCCGATCCGATTATTATACATCACTTTTCATTTCACTTCCGACATATTTATAACCTTCTATAATTATTTTCTCACCATTTGGACCATCCAAAATATTCTTAAAAATACATGGATTTGATCGGTGGGAAAGGGAACTAAAGAATCTTTGTGTTAATGAACATACAAATACACTGAAAGTACGAAAAAGGCTCTATTTAGAGCTGTGGTCTTTGCGAATATATATATATTGAAATTTCAAAAGGATCCTGAAGAATAACAAAAATTAATAATCAAGTTCTGTTCGAGTTTTGGAAACAAATGCCATTCTTCTGTGATGATATACGGCGATCCCAGAAATACTTGTCTTTGTTACGATGCGAGTACTAATTGTAAATCTCTTGAATTCACTTCGAAAGAGACTATCTATCCTCGAAGAGGAATATTTTCAGGAGATTTATTAGAAAAGAATGTGCAACTCCTTCGTATTTCACAAAATAAATGCTTTTAGAAATATCCGGAAATACAATTTTCATTTCTGCGGATCATTTTTCGAAATAAAAAACCAAGAAATTTCTTCCAAACATCTCCCTGTAGAAAAAAATTTAATACTTTCTTTTAGCAACAACTAATTTTAGACTTTTTCGGTATTCCATGCTCCGGTATAACCTTCGTAATCGCATCTTTCCCGTTTCCAAGGTTTTGACTTTTCATTAGCTCCAAATTTTGATTCATTATGGAGTTATTTTTCGGAATTAATTTTGGGTTCATTAATTTCTGAATTTTCATTGATACACGGATTTTTCACTAATTTTGTGATTCCAAATTTAAAAAATTGTCATTAATTCTGAATTTTCATTAATTTTTATGCATCCATAATAAACACTGTGATAACTATGCAGGTGAAATGAGAAGCTGGAGCATCGCAAGTCCGTCGCCATGATCACTCGATCACCACAGCGGCTATCGTGAACGACGCGGTGTATTATGGATAATCACCAGTAAAAGTGACAAATTTAGGGAAATTTATCAAAATTACCAAAATGCTCGGTGATTATGCATAATAACCGGTTATTATGTGCAAACCCTGATTCATCACATTCACCGTAACATATATACATAAAGTATCATTTGATAAAACTTAAAAATTTGTTGTCAGATGACGCAATTAAACTGAATCAGCATTTTGATTTGCATTTCCGAAAATAAATCTTGATTTCATGAGTTAATTTTTTTCTCTATACAGCAGAAAAATTGTGACGTCAGTATTTGAATTTACATCTCATTCAGATTTTTGTAAAAATAAATGAATGAGCTGATAAAAATGAATGAGATGCAAAAGTATCGTGAAGTCAAAATGAATTTATTCGGAGTCTCGGAGGGAAAGCCTCGAAGGAAATCAAGTTTTCTCTTTTTCATGTTAAAACATATATTTATTCATTTTTTTTCGTTATTTCACATTTTTCCTCAAAGCTTTCATCATCATTATCTCTTGCTCTCTTGCAGCGACGCCATTTTCTTTTTCAGTGAAAAGCTTATGTAACTGTGAACTTCAAAAAACTAAAAACTTTTTTAGAAGTTAATTTCACTGGAAATAAAGGTAAAAAAAGCAAATAAAAAAACTTCCAAGTGCTTGATTTTCAAACGATGTGTTTGAATCGTATCTTTTAGTTTGAAATTCAAAGAATCGTGTCACTTTCAAAAATAAAAGCACTCTTTCTTGGAATAAATAATTGGAATTTTTGATGGTTACCGAGCAACCATCCCGTACATATTCACAGAAACATACTCTCTGTTGTACGACTTGACCGTAGTATTGCTGATTCAATCAAGCATTTTCAACTTGTTTTTCTGAGTCTTCCTGAACAGCTACATGCTTATGTCTGAATTTGTACACAGTGTGATCCTAATTTAAAACAATTAATTTTCCCCCCACCATACACGAAATCCCAATTAAAATATAAAAAACTCATGTGGGCCAAAGTTAGGGACGTACAAAGGTAATAAATTCATAAGGTTTTCGTTGCCATTATTTGATTGAAACTGCTTTTTTGAGTTTGAAGACCGTCGTCGGTTTGAGTTAGTGTTCAACGTTTTTCCCCCAACACTAGTTGGCATCTTTAATAGAAATTGATAAAACTGGAACAAAAGTCCAAGTTTGAAAGGGTAACATTGGCCCAAAAAAATTTAATTCTTTTAATTAGCTAAAGTCAAAAAAATATCATATATGTATACAGTCGAATCCCGTTATAATGAACTCCAAGAAACTGCAGAAATCACCTCGTTATAACGAAATTTTGTTTTAAAGGAATTTCAGGCTTTTGCATTGCTCCTACGTAAACTTATCTGGAGGATTAGAAAAGTGTTCATTGAAACGAGATTTTCTTTATGACGGTATTCGTTAAAACGCGATTCTATTGCTTATTTACACCAGAATCCGAAGTATCCGGCCTAATGTGGAGAAAGGGTAAGCTGGATAGGCAGGAGTTCTATATATTTCTACCTCCCCCCTTCTTCACTACCATCAAAAACACCATTTTAATACCAAAAAACCGCCACATATTCATATTTTGTGTCCTCTTGGCACAGGTCAGTACAGAGGTGGATGAAAGTCGGTCGAGAGGCCCCGGGAGTGAAAGGAAATATTTGGCTCCTTAAATTGGAAAAAAGTGTGAAATTTTGGTTTTTAGAGGCCCCCTTTAGGAGTCGGCACCCGGGCGCCCGCCGGTAAATCCGCCTCTGGGTCATTACTTTATACATAAACGTAATATACTTAATACATAAATGTATACATAATGTAAATATTTATTATGTACTGTACTGTACATTTAAAAGAAAATTTTACAGAAAAAGGAAAAGAATATATTGTTACGAAAAGTATGCAGTCATATTTTGCATGTAAATGGTAATTATCATGCATTATTACGGGTTGTCATGTATAATAACTGATTTATCCTATTTAACGTAACATAGGTATTCTGAATGAAAAACCCCGAAGGAATATTTCTTAAGGGTGAAGACAGAAATGTTATCTCATGCCTTTTCATATGTCTTTTTGCCTTAGAATTTCTTGAAAGGTCTCTGAAGTAATCTCGGATATCGAGGTGTGATTTCTGGAAAAGGAAAGAATCTTTTCTAAGGGGAAAAGACGCTTTTAGTCTGAAAGGTCTCTGCGTCGCAACTCAATGTGAATAAACGGTAAAAGCCTATCCTCAAGGGCGCGAGAATCACAAGAACACGAAACGCATTTGTGACTGGTTTTTTGCTCTTTCTTGCCGTTCGCGAACATTTTAGACATTAGAATGGATATACTACCCATACCAGGGGTCTTCAACGCATGGCCCGCGAGCCACTTTTGTCCCGTGGAGTTTTTTTTCCCGTAGCCCACGGAACATTTTCAGAAAATGTCTGAAGACATCGAAAGACGATTAAGAAAAATAATAATGCAGTCGAAGCCGCTCATAACAAAGAATAACAGAAAAATTATTCGTTATATGCGGAACTTCGTTGATTGACTTAAAAATTGGTGCGTTCAAGCGAAATGAAACAATTTAGATGCACGATACGCATTTTTCAATAATCTGAACATTAGCATTATCGGAGAGCATTGTCGGCGATGAATGTTCTGCACACGATTGTTGGCACCGCAGCTGAAATAATTTGTTGCTAAGAAATGACGTTGAGTGCGGGACAGACTGGCGGAGGTGGTAACTACTGTGTGAATCTCTGAAGAGATAACGCGAGAAAACACGCCATGGCCGATGCGCAACAGCAGCCACAGCATAAAGTCAAGGCCAAGTGCAAGTTCTGCAGGGACTTTTCCGAGATCCATAAAATGCGGCAGTACTGCAGGTGCCCGGTGCCGAAATGTTACGTGCATCGCAAGTGCTTGATTAAGTGGATCTTCGTGACTAAGAGGAGGACGTGCCCAGTCTGCATGTACAGGTACTACTTCCCGTACCGCCGCGGAAAGCTCAAGAAGTCCGAGGAGCAGCGGCGCTCGCAGCAAAATGGACAACCTGCTTATTGATGTATTCTCGGAGATCGTCTCTTTCTTGTCGGAAATTATCCTGCAGTGATTTAATCTGAACGATGAACATGTGGTTGGTGGACTGAATTCAAACCGAGTTTTGTAGGTATTTGGGGGTTGATTGAAATTCATTTGTTTTTACGATTGGTTATTCATGTTCTTATGAAATTTTTATTGCAGTAATGATTGAGCGACAACCCCGTCAATATTTCATTGAGCCATCTATTGCTTTTAATACAGCGTTTATTATACGACAATGAGTGTTACACATCCTGTTTGATGTCGCGTACCACTTGTACTAACTGTAAATCTTCCTCGGACACCCCTAGAGAGGGAGTCGGTGCTCAGCGGAACCCCTGTAAGGGAAGATTAATTTATAGCATTCCCCCCCCCCCGGTGGATTTTTACTTCTTATCAATCTTTAAAATGCGTCCACTTTTTTCTTCCCCCTCCCCCCCTTCGTATCATTTTTTAACATAGCGAAGACTGGCACATATTTCTTATTATGAGTAATATCTCAGATCGGGATTACACTATGACAGCCGTATTCACCAACACAGTTCAAACTGCAATCGGAGGTGAAAGGATTGAAGATCGAAACGGATTGGTTAAATTAATGATTTTAACCAATCCGTGTCGATCGCTAATCCTTCGACCTGCGATTTTAGTTCAAACTGTGTCGGGGTGAATACGGCCGTGAAAGTTTTATTGAAATCGTTTTATAAAACTTGAAAAATGCAACCGAAAATGTATCGCGAATGTAACCAGTAGGCTTATTAGTTGTTTTTCAAGTTTTGTGAAAGATCTTTTATCAAACTGTGATCCCAGCTTAATAGATTTAGTTATTTTTAATCATCAAATTTATTAACTTTCTCAAATTAATCACCTATTAAATCAATTATGTAATTACTTTTAAATAAAGCGATTAATTTATTCACATGTTAGTAATTAAAAGAGACCTTTCAATATAATTAATCCATGAATATAGTTGTGTTGTGCTTATTGCAACGATCAAATGTTTTAATGAATATTTTTTTTATGAGTTTTTATAGGTCATCAATGCACAGGCACATTCTTTCTCCCCTTTGAAATACTTTGTTTATGACGCTACGTGTGACCAAAACCAACCTCACGTCAGTGTAATATCCGTAAAACATGATGGATGAGCTTTTAAATTACCGCATCAACCAGCAGTATTTAAGCAAGAGAGAGAAGAAAAAAAACAATGTATTTAATTAAATTTATTCAGCGAAGTATTAACACTCACTAACGTATGAATTTTTTTGCTCTTGGTTTATGTATCGTAACTGAAAGTTTGGCGATTGGAAGAGCACGGGTTCGAGCGCGTGTGGGGAGAAAAATTTTGGATCTTTTTCGTGTAGTTAATGATGTTTCGTGGCTTAATTTCGAGTCCGCGTTTCCTCTCCAGAGTATGCTCCAAAATTGTTCCTCGCAAAATATTATGTAAAATAATTCAGAGCTTTTAACAGTTTGGTAAAAATGAGAGAGATAAAAGGTATATGGAGTTATAGAGAGAGGGTAAGAGATGGAAGAGATAAAGTGATCTTTTTTTTTTCACCTCATCTCTACGAGAGTTTTCAAAACCGAAATTGTCAGAGTACACGGGATGTCCTATAAGTGCTGATACGTCCTTTATGTCATCAATCGTCCGTCGTAGAGGTATGATTCCAATACTCGTACGTTGCATCGAGTTGATGGCTGTCTTCATGGGGAGAACGACGATGTGAGTGATTCGATACTTGCCAGCACGGGGCAAGGGGAGCCATCGCTATAAATCTTTGCTAACTTTTCCGACGCAACTCTGCCTCTTTTGAGGTAACGGAAGTGAGGTGCTTTGCATCAGTCCGGGGTTGTGAGCGGTTCTGTCTGTGATTCCAATTAAAAAAATGATCAAAATCCGTTCAACAATTACCCGCTACCAGTCTTTGTGAGTGCAAAACACAGTGTGTCACAAACTCGCGTCGCGAGGTCCCGGGTTCGAACCCCCACAGTGGTGGTCGGCTGAAGTTGGTTTTCCGTGATTCCCAACTTCGAGGAGCGAATGCGAGACAATCTCCCCTTTAAAAAAGCCTCGCCACATAGAGCAACAGACCTACAAACAGTACAAATTTAATTCAATCATAACACATCACCCATTTCACTTCTGAGATATAGATGGCGGCACTGTAAAATCGCAAACACAATACTACATACGCACTCAGACTGTTCGGTACACACACAGTTTCACTTCCGGCACAACTCACTAGATAGTAAATCGTCCATAGATGGTAATAGACCTGCGTTGTGCTCGGTTTGAAAGAAAGAAAGTGTGTCACGAAACAAAAACCCAATTTTATATATATACGGTCCTTTCGTATATTCGAACTTCTAATTAGAAAGTTGTTGCCGTACTCCTTCTGAGGACAACAACAGAAAAATTCCAAGTTCAATATTCGCTGAGATATTGAAAAAATCGGAGAAAAGATGGGAAAGGACAGCATAAATCAGGGAAAGGAGCTTTTTTTCCGTTAGTTTCCGATATTCTTTCCGAACTCTTTTCCATTTTCGAATACGAATATTTTAGCGAATATTGCACTTGGATACATGGATTTTTTTTTTTTCTGTTGGCCTAAGGAGGATCCAGAGCAAAGCTGCATTAAGAGTTCCTTTCAAGCGGCTTTGATCCAGAGTGACAACTTTCTAATTAAACGAGATGGATGGTGAATTTTTGCTCGGCTAAAATACATGAAACCAATAGGTTTTCTGGATATTATGCTGAGGTGGACAGGAAAAAAAGAGTCATTTCTCTTCATCGGGAATTGAACTACGATCTCTTACGTCAGGGCAAGCGCACTGGCCATTATACGATCCTATTTTCCTTTCAGCAAGTAACGCTACTGTGAGTATTTTAAATTATCGGTCGGTATTCCCGGTGGAGAGAGAGAAAAATTACAATTATTTTTCGTATTCACCTCGGCATAATATTCAGAAAGCCTATAAATTTTCATGTTTCTAATTTGGAAGTTGGAGGACAAGGGGACCGTACAAAAATATAGATTTTTTTTTGGTTTTTGACAGACTGTTTTATCGTCTAATAGCCGCTTTATTCAGGTTTTCCTATGGCTTAGTACATTCAAGCATTTTGTAAATGTTTGTTATGTACTATAGCAGTGATTCCCAACTTGGGTGTTAACGCCCCCTGGAGGCGATAGAATGTTCCGCGGGGGCGGTAGAAACTACGGGTATAACATAGGATCCTATGGGTTAGATTGAGTTGGGGAGCGGGGCAATGGGAGAAAAAAATTTCTGAAGAAGGGGGCGATGGGACAAAAAAGGTTGGGAAACGATGTACTACACGTTACGCATTAAAAATTTATTACAGGGAAAGAAAGCCTAAGAATAGAGTAATTTTACACATTTTAAGGTAAATTTTATAATGTTTAACAATGTTTAACTTAATGTTAAACATGAAATGAATACAATTTTAACCCTCTCAGTGACATTGACTAGATATCTCGCCTCCGTAAAAGCCTCTTACTATATCACTGACAAACCGAGATATTTTGTATGAGAGATTTCTCATTGACCACTTTTCCCTATGCCCTTTACTTTGGACCTGCTGAAAATCGGAAGAACCTCTCCGCTTATTATACGAAGTACAGATGACTGGATACCAAGCAAAGATAATTGGAAAGAAAAGACACATTCCTCTGTGTGGGGAATCGAACCATGCACTGGTAGAACACGCGTCTGCAAAGTGCGAGGTTGGTGGTTCGATTCCCGACAGAGGAATGCGACTTTTTTTTCTAAATATCTTCGCTTGGTATCCAGTCATCTGTACTTCGTATAATCGGAAGAAGGTCTCCTTCATTGAAAAATATTATATATATATATATATATATATATGACATTTCAAAGGGAATTTCGCTCTTTTTAAAATGACGCGAAAATAGTTAAAATAAATAAAATATCAACGGAAAACGTCGAAAATTATAACCAATTTTTAACTGGGCTGGATAGTACGGAGACCGGTTAGTCGCGATCCTGATAGCCTAGGTTAAAATACTCCGAGTGAATTTTAGAGATTTTTCAATGAAGTTCGGCTCTATTGAATGTTGATGCAAAAACATGAGAGACAGTTGCATTTTTGTAAGAAAAATTTCAGATTTAGATACAGAATTTATAATCCCTTTTTGATATTTCCCATCAAGTTGTATTCGGAGTTCGCAGAGCATCGAATTTTGAGAATAGTATTTATTTTATATAACATATGTGCAAAAATAAACTTTATCTAGTAATTCATATACGTATTTAAAGACATTTATTGCTTCGCTTGGCCTTCTAGACATATTAAGATTTAAGTATACACTGAAGCCAACGAGAATAACTTATAATCACATTTATTTACATAGATGCCTAAACCAGAGCGTTCGACAGGTCTCATGTCCAACAGTCAACAACTGATATCCTCCTCGGCTCCATAGCCTTTTCACCCGATCCGATTATTATACATCACTTTTCATTTCACTTCCGACATATTTATAACCTTCTATAATTATTTTCTCACCATTTGGACCATCCAAAATATTCTTAAAAATACATGGATTTGATCGGTGGGAAAGGGAACTAAAGAATCTTTGTGTTAATGAACATACAAATACACTGAAAGTACGAAAAAGGCTCTATTTAGAGCTGTGGTCTTTGCGAATATATATATATTGAAATTTCAAAAGGATCCTGAAGAATAACAAAAATTAATAATCAAGTTCTGTTCGAGTTTTGGAAACAAATGCCATTCTTCTGTGATGATATACGGCGATCCCAGAAATACTTGTCTTTGTTACGATGCGAGTACTAATTGTAAATCTCTTGAATTCACTTCGAAAGAGACTATCTATCCTCGAAGAGGAATATTTTCAGGAGATTTATTAGAAAAGAATGTGCAACTCCTTCGTATTTCACAAAATAAATGCTTTTAGAAATATCCGGAAATACAATTTTCATTTCTGCGGATCATTTTTCGAAATAAAAAACCAAGAAATTTCTTCCAAACATCTCCCTGTAGAAAAAAATTTAATACTTTCTTTTAGCAACAACTAATTTTAGACTTTTTCGGTATTCCATGCTCCGGTATAACCTTCGTAATCGCATCTTTCCCGTGATCTGGAAAGCAAGTTTTAATGCAAATTACGAGTATATCAACTATTTAATAATGATAAAAATAGATGTTATATAATGTATATTAACTTTTTTAAAAGTTAATGTTTTTCATGATCCTCTTAGTCAAATTAAAAGAAATATATTTTAATAAATTTTTATGAATTTTAAATCCAATTAGTCTCCATCAAAGATGCAAAGACAAGAACTACACAAAACTATCATTGTTCATTGCTATTCCATAATATAGATGGCAGCACTAAACACAACCCATGTGGGTAGCTGAATCGACGTCGTGGGGACCCGAGTTTGATCCGATCAGATGTCCAGGTGGCGGAAATTCATGTTTTCGTTTGGGGCCGTTCAAGTATTACGTCATCATCAATGGGGAGGGGGGGAGCGTGTTTCCGATTTGCTGACTTTTGATGACGGGGGGGAGGGGTTTGGATAATGATTAAAACTCATGCATCATGTCTAAACAGTCCTTTTTTTTATCGTTTACATGTAACCAAATTGTTGCCCTAAATCATCTTTTCATGTTTTTTCCATATTTTCAAGGAATTAAAGCTTAATTCCAAATTTTTTTTACGTCTTTTTTCTGTATTGCGCATTGACACGCGTGTACTATCCATTGTATGCCAATACGTGGCTGTCTCGCACGGTTTTCTTCACTTTTTTTGCTTGCTCCCTTAATTGTTTTGAGCAGTGTAGATCAAGATCTACGGTTGAACCGATTCCGAGTGACTAGAGATTTTGAACCCACTATCCCCCGACGCACCAAGGGTTGGAGGGAGAGATTCAACCACTAC
Organism: Pholcus phalangioides; assembly: GCF_987345545.1. Taxonomy (NCBI): domain Eukaryota; kingdom Metazoa; phylum Arthropoda; class Arachnida; order Araneae; family Pholcidae; genus Pholcus; species Pholcus phalangioides. Next base: position 4,824,528 of record NW_028301609.1, read on the forward strand.
ACCATCCAATGAACGCCCATCCCATACACTACAAGCACACCTGTCAGACAAGAGAAAATAAAAAAAACTAGAGCATACATGTGCATACGCCATCTATACGCAATTTTAAGAATTTATCTAGTAAAAAAAGCAATTGAAATCATTATAAAATAATTTAGCAGGTTACTGCGATCAATTTTTGTAGATATATTAGAATCTGGATCTCACGAGGCTTAATTAATCCAAACACCTATTTCGTAAAAATTATAAAAATTTAATTTCTTCTTTTCACGGTGCTAGGTTCTAAAATTCATATTTAATAAGAAAATTTTTACTTTACGCAGAGATTTTGTGAAAAAAAAAGAAAATTGTTTTCGAGACCGAAATTGGCCGAGTTATAGCTAATTAAGATTGAATCGTGTTTCTTGATTACGGTAAGTTTTGGTAATAAAACAATTTTAAATTCCCAGGAACCTCGTTAAAACATTCTTTTCACCATATTATCTAAAGAGAAAATCTTTTTATATTATTCTTCGAAAGTGGACGTTGATCCCAAGCTGTCGCTGCCTTTAAGATCAGCCAAAGTATACCGGGGAAATTGGAACCTCACTCCTACGCTTGAGAAATCAACAGAACTTCTCGTATCTTCAGTGGCGTAGATGATAGCATTGTTTCCCAGTTTGCAAGAGAGCCTGGTTTGAGTCCCGTCAGGGACCAGGTGAGATTCTTCTCTTTCTGAGTTCACACATCTCGGCATAATATCCAAAAAACACCCGTTTCCTTGAAGTTTCAAGGTAATATAATTTTTTGAAACAAATTTCAAGATTTTCAACTTTTTGTAAGAAAGGGGGGAAAAGTGATTTTACATGTTAAAAAGCATTCTGTCTGCTGATTTTTTTACCACTATCATGATCAAAACCTCTTAACATAAGCCTAACACTTTTGAGGTAATGGAAGTAAGTTGCTTTGCATCAGTCCGGGGTTGTGAGCGATTCTCCCTATCTATCTTAACATAAGCTAAAGCAAATTGCAACCGTAATGAATTTGGACTTTCCAACATGGACATTTCTTGAATTGCCGTCGCGAGTTTCTAGTGTGTCGAAATATCTTGGAACAAACAAGTATTCCTCTGAATTCCTCCTCAGAAACTCATTGGGTCTTTTTTTTTCCAATTTTTCCTATCAAAAACCGAAAGATGAATATCCAAACGTTAAAAAAAAATGAAAGTTATTATTCTCTTTCTAATAAATCGAGAATAATTCAACATTTTAGATGAGATGTCGGGTAAAAACATCACACACACGATATTAATCATCCGAAAAAAGCGATCGATATCAATATATCTCGTGTCAAATATTCCATAAAATATGTTCTTTTAAACGCGAAAACAAAATGATTTTTCGATACTGAAAACAATGAATCATGATGGTCCAATTTATATGGGAAATTTCCCGAACAGGAGAAAAAAAAAATTAATGATTTTTCTCCGTCGAAAAAAGCATTATAAAGTGGGGAAAACATTTTGTAAACGATCTAAACTAGAAAAGGTGATATTTATGAACATATATATCGATGGAAGAGAACATTTAAAAGGAGGAGAAAAATGTTATCATTTATAGGGAAAAAATATTCACTCTCTAACTTTCTGAAGCGATAACTCATTAAATTTTTCATTATTTTTTAATTTTCCACTGAAACATAAAAAGTAAACCAATACTGAATATTTCATTCCAATATATATTTCTTATAACGAGATTTCGATCTTTTTCTCTCCCATACATAAAAGTAATCATTTCAAAACTGCATATTTCATGTCCGTTTTAATCTAAAATGTTACTAAGCATGATGAAAACATATTTTCATAAATGTTTTCACTTGGATTTTATGATAATTCATGTTTTAATACAGTAAAAACCTCTCTTAACGGTCAACTCCCACAGATGCGATCGCCCCTGTTCTCTCCTGAGGCTAACAAAAAAAAATGTTCCATGTTTTTAATAGCTGTAATATTTGCTGAGATATTCGGATATTGCAGTAAGACCATAGAATTTTTGTTGTTGGACTAATTGGAAGTTGTAATACAGGGGGACCGTACAAAATTTAGATTTTCTCTTTATGACACACTGTATTTTCACTCTCAAAACTGGTATAGATTAATTTTTGATCGCCTTTAGAATATTTTTTAAATTGGAATCATACCTCTACGACAACGGACGGTTAATGAGGTAAAGGTCGCATTAGCACCTGAAGGTCGTATACTTCATTGTCAAGTTTCTGCCCAAAACAGTAATCTCCGGGATTTTTTCGATGTGTTTTCGTTGATACAGACGATCCAAGTCAAGAATTCATTGGTGAAGGAATTCTTCTGGGTAAGCACCCACACACATGCTGTACTTGAATTTGTGGAGATTAGCGTGGAGGATGTGATGTGCCATTTGGAGAGAGACATTGGATGTTCCACTTTGCACGCATTTTTACGTTTTTCCCCCACAAACTTAACCTGACTTTGGTTGGTTGGATACAAATCTGCAGTTTTTTGGTGACAAATCCATTATTTTTTTACCTGGTGTACCCTTGATTTTGGTAATATGAAGTATTTCGACATTTTTGATTATTCACTGGTGCCGAACGGCCGTATGTCCATGTTTAGTTTCAATGAAATATATTCAGCATTCAGTAGCCATGATTTGTGAGATCAATAGCTTAAAACCCTAGAATAAAACTGCCATTTGTCGTAGAATTTGTTTTTTTTTTTTGTGAGATTCTGCTTTAAAATTCACACGATCCTGCTTTTCAGATATTTAATCTGAGAGAATTATCAGAAACAACAAGAATTCGAGTCGGTCTCCACGTGGAATGAAAAATGCCAGAAAAATGTCATTTCTGACGTACAAGTTTAAATAAATGTCTTTTAACGTTTAAATATAGAAATTTTTTGTCTTCGCTCCTCTTGTGTGTATGCGACTTTTTCACCGCAATTTCAGATTTTTCGTGTGGCAACTGTGGGAGTGCGAATTCTCTTCCCGATTCCTTCAATCAATATATCGTTCTCGTTTAACTGATGAAATATGCAACGTTGGTGGCGGTGTCGGTGATGACTACGACGGTAACAGCAACCGAGCAAAAATTTCATTTCTGGGTCCTTCGGGAATCGATGATATTCCGTAATTTCGACTTTTCTATCGTCGTGTAGGACCAGCCAATATGTCATTCCAAAACGCTGAAATTACGTGGGTTCGGAATTTTTCCCACGCATCTTTATTTCTCGAGAGTATTTACCCCTAAAGTTTTCGTTCAGAAAACTTACTTCGACCAATATCAGAGACGATGAATATTTGACGAGCATCGGAAGATACTATAAAGCGTTTCAACAAGAAAGCAGAGCCGTAAAAATGATAGTTTGTTTTAGAGCTGGGACTCGACTCTGCCTACATCCCTCAAGGGACAGAGTCCGGGTCTCGTCTTGTCTTCAGGGACTCCACTCTGTCAAGCTACGACATGTGCATATACAGGGTGTCCTATAAATTCATAAATAGTTAAAAAAATTCATGAAAACTGCAGGAACTGGGAAATTTGAATGCGGTTTGTGAAAAATTGTTCTCGCGGAGGAGCACTTTTTTGAAAAAGAAAAAAGAATATTCGTTCAAATACTTACCAAATGTCAGGCGAGTGGCATGTGGAACATTTCCAGATCACTCAGTGATACGCACTGCGTTTATAGATGACTCTGTGTGATTGGCGGCTCATTTACAGATCACTCAAGCGACCCGCACTATCCCAAAGGTCGAGCATCCCTGTGCTACACAATAATTTTCATCAAAATGACTCCATAAGAATTGGCGCTACATACGTCTGAATAGTGTCAGCTTATTTGTAATCACCCTGTATTATGTTGTGTATTTATTTCTTTGTATATGTGTTGTTGACGGTATACAGTCGGCTCCGCTTAAACGGATATTAACGGTTCCAGCACGTGATATCCGATTTGAAGAAGGTATTCGGTTATGCGGGGGAACAATTCAGTTGCGGTTTAACGAGTGGCGAATTTTCAAAAATAACACCGCTATTTTTTATTGCAGTTATCTCCCCGCCCCCAACATTTCAAATAATGTATGCATCAAGTTTCAATGAAATCGGGCCACCAATCACCACCTCGGGCGCTATATTGGTCTAAGTAGTGTCAGTATAAGTAAACTGACACTACCGAGCTTAATTATACCCACATTACTCCAAAAGGGGAGGTTAATTGCGACTACCGTGGAAATAAGGAAATGAAGTAGTACCTCAAACACATGTCTAAAACAAAGGCGGGGATGGCGGCAAATCCATTTCGAATAAGAGAAATTTAACTTTCAGTCTGAGTTGTGCGTATCTAGTGTCGCGTTTAAATTTTCAGTGCTGCCATCTATGTTTCAGAAGTGAACCTATGAACCTATGATAGTGAAGTCTATGATTTCACCACGACATGGCAAATTTGCTTAATTTTGGCATCATTTTTGGGGATAATTGGCGATGTCTCGTATTTTCCCGTATTTCGATGTCCAATTTCACGTATTTTTCTCGCGTAAATATGGTCAGCCCAGTTCTGTGTCATTGTTGCAGTTTGTTCTTTCCCCCATCGAAAGGAAGTCGTAAATACATCATCAAATGGAATCCTCTCTTCTTTCCCTTGTGGTCGACGGAATGGTGTGTATTTTTTCTTGTTTTGTTATTATTATTATTTATTTTTTTAAAGAAAGAAAAAATTACTGTATTCTTCTTTCCTCCACGAGTTCCACCACAAAGATGTTCTGAGCTGTCACACTGCAACAAGTTGCAGTTGCAGTGTCTCGACGTTATTGTTTATTTATATATATTTATATATATATATATATATATATATATATATATATATATATATACACTTTCTTTAAATATAATAAATCACAGATGGCGCTGTATCACGCCAATCTCGCCATACTCATGTCTAGTGCAGCTTGTTTCGATATATTTATTCTAGAAACCTTGGATAGTTTTATATATTCCTTTTTCTGTTTTTCAGTTCGTTCTTCCCCCCACCTAAAGTATATAGTAACAATTAAATTTCTAACAATTTATGTATAATATTCATTACCATTAATGAAGTGCAGGTATCAACTGTTTAGAATTTCACTTCGTCTGCCATGTTGGTAAACGAGTAGGCGAGCGTTGCAGAAAACTTTACCAACTGGGTATGGAGAGGTTGTATATATATGGCTCTTAGGCAAAGTGAAAATTGAGCCGCGTGCAGCGTTCGCGACACGAAGCAGGGCAGCACTCTGTTTTGCGGCCAACAGAAATCGCAGAGACAGCGCAAATTGAGACACGAGGGAGGTGACACTACGCTAAGCGCGTGTGCGCGCGCCCTCGTTGGCGCTGCTGTTGAGCCGCAGATTTTCGTGTCCCGCGCGCACGATTGTTCGTATTCGTTAGGGGCTTTTTAAATATGAAACCGCTATTTTGATAGAGATATTCTCTTATGAAAAATGTTGTTTAATATCAACGTTATTTACATATATTATCAATTATTTCTATAACTTAATTCCTGAATTATTTTCTTTCATTCCGAGTTTTTATTAAATATTACTGTTCTTTCCAAGGTTTTGACTTTTCATTAGCTCCAAATTTTGATTCATTATGGAGTTATTTTTCGGAATTCATTTTGGGTTCATTAATATCTGAATTTTCATTGATACACGGAATTTTTACTAATTTTGTGATTCCAAATTTAAAAAATTGTCATTAATTCTGAATTTTCATTAATATTTATGCATCCATAATAAACACTGTGATAACTATGCAGGTGAAATGAGAAGCTGGAGCATCGCAAGTCCGTCGCCATGATCACTCGATCACCACAGCGGCTATCGTGAACGACGCGGTGTATTATGGATAACTATGCAGGCACCAGTAAAAGTGACAAATTTAGGGAAATTTATCAAAATTACCAAAATGCTCGGCGATTATGCATAATAACCGGCTATTATGTGCAAACCCTGATTCATCACATTCACCGTAACATATATACATAAAGTATCAGTTGATAAAACTTAAAAATTTGTTGTCAGATCACACAATTAAACTGAATCAGCATTTTGATTTGCATTTCCGAAAAGAAATCTTGATTTCATGAGTTAATTTTTTTCTCCATACAGAAGAAAAATTGTGACGTCAGTATTTGAATTCATTCAGATTTTTGTAAAAATAAATGAATGAGTTGATAAAAATGAGGAAGATGCAAAAGTATCGTGAAGTCAAAATGAAATTTATTCGGAGTCTCGGAGGAAAAGCCTCAAAGGAAATCAAGTTTTCTCTTTTTCATGTTAAAACATATATTTATTCATTTTTTTTCGTTAGTTCACATTTTTCCTCAAAGCTTTCATCATCATTATCTCTTGAAGCGACGCCATTTTCTTTTTCAGTGAAAAGCTTATGTAACTGTGAACTTTAAAAAACTAAAAACTTTTTTAGAAGTTAATTTCACTGGAAATAAAGGTAAAAAAACAAATAACAAAACTTTCAAGTGCTTGATTTTCAAACGATGTGTTTGAATCGTATCTTTTAGTTTGAAATTCAAAGAATCGTGTCACTTTCAAAAAAAAAGCACTCTTTCTTGGAATAAATAATTGGAATTTTTGATGGTAACCGAGCAACCATCCCGTACATATTCAGAGAAACATACTCTCTGTTGTACGACTTGACCGTAGTATTGCGGATTCAATCAAGCATTTTCAACTTGTTTTTCTGAGTCTTCCTGAACAGTTTCATGCTTATGTCTGAATTTGTGCACAGTGTGATCCTAATTTAAAACAATTAATTTTCCCCCACCATACACGAAATCCCAATTAAAATAGGAAAAACTCATGTGAGCCAAAGTTAGGGACGTACAAGGATAATTAGTTCATAAGGTTTTCGCTGCCATTATTTGATAGAAACTGCTTTTTTGAGTTTAAAGACCGTTGTCGGTTTGAGTTAGTGTTCAACGTTTTCCCCCCAACATTAGTTGGCATCTTTAATAGAAATTGATAAAACTGGAACAAAAGTTCAAATTTGGAAGGGTAACATTGGCCCAAAAAATTTTAATTCTTTTAATTAGCTAAAGTAAAAAAAATATCATATATGTATACAGTCGAATCCCGTTATAATGAACTCCAAGAAACTGCAGAAATCATCTCGTTATAACGAAATTTTGTTTTAAAGGAATTTCAGGATTTTGCATTGCTCCTACGTAAACTTATCTGGAGGATTAGAAAAGTGTTCATTGAAACGAAATTTTCTTTATGACGGTATTCGTTAAAACGCGATTCTATTGCTTATTTACACCAGAATCCGAAGTATCCGGCCTAATGTGGAGAAAGCTGGATAGGCAGGAGTTCCATATATTTCTACCTCCCCCTTCTTCACTACCATCAAAAACACCATTTTAATACCAAAAAACCGCCGCATATTCATATTTTGCGTCCTCTTGGCACAGGTCAGTACAGAGGTGGATGAAAGCCGGTCGAGAGGCCCCGGGAGTGAAAGAAAATATTTGGCTCCTTAAATTGGAAAAAAGTGTGAAATTTTGGTTTTTAGGGGCCCCCTTTAGGAGTCGGCACCCGGGCGCCCGCCGGTAAATCCGCCTCTGGGTCATTACTTTATACGTAAACGTAATATACTTAATACATAAATGTATACATAATGTAAATATTTATTATGTATTGTACTGTACATTTAAAAATTTTTTTTACAGAAAAAGGTAAAGAATATAAATATTGTTACGAAAAGTATGCAGTCATATTTTGCATGTAAATGTTAATTATCATGATAATAACGGGTTGTCATGTATAATAACTGATTTATCCTATTTAACGTAACATATGTATTCTGAATGAAAAACCCCGAAGGAATATTTCTTAAGGGCGAAGACAGAGAAATGTTATCTCATGCCTTTTCACATGTCTTTTTGCCTTAGAATTTCTTGAAAGGTCTCTGAAGTAATCTCGGATATCGAAGTGTGATTTCTGGAAAAGGAAAGAATCTTTTCTAAGGGGAAAAGACGCTTTTAGTCTGAAAGGTCTCTGCGTCGCAACTCAATGTGAATAAACGGTAAAAGCCTATCCTCAAGGGCGCGAGAATCACAAGAACACGAAACGCATTTGTGACTGGTTTTTTGCACTTTCTTGCCGTTCGCGAACATTTTAGACATTAGAATGGATATACTACCCATACCAGGGGTCTTCAACGCATGGCCCGCGAGCCACTTTTGTCCCGCGGAGTTTTTTTCCCGTAGCCCACGGAACATTTTCAGAAAATGTCTGAAGACATCGAAAGACGATTAAGAAAAATAATAATGCAGTCAAAGCCGCTCATAACAAAGAATAACAGAAAAATTATTCGTTATATGCGTAACTTCGTTGATTGACTTAAAAATTGGTGCGTTCAAGCGAAATGAAACAATTTAGATGCACGATACGCATTTTTCAATAATCTGAACATTAGCATTATCGGAGAGCATTGTCGGCGATGAATGTTCTGCACACGATTGTTGGCACCGCAGCTGAAATAATTTGTTGCTAAGAAATGACGTTGAGTGCGGGACAGACTGGCGGAGGTGGTAACTACTGTGTGAATCTCTGAAGAGATAACGCGAGAAGACACGCCATGTCCGATGCGCAACAGCAGCCACAGCATAAAGTCAAGGCCAAGTGCAAGTTCTGCAGGGACTTTTCCGAGATCCATAAAATGCGGCAGTACTGCAGGTGCCCGATGCCGAAATGTTACGTGCATCGCAAGTGTTTGATCAAGTGGATCTTCGTGACTAAGAGGAGGACGTGCCCAGTCTGCATGTACAAGTACTACTTCCCGTACCGCCGCGGAAAGCTCAAGAAGTCCGAGGAGCAGCGGCGCTCGCAGCAAAATGGACAACCTGCTTATTGATGTATTCTCGGAGATCGTCTCTTTCTTGTCGGAAATTATCCTGCAGTGATTTAATCTGAACGATGAACATGTGGTTGGTGGACTGAATTCAAACCGAGTTTTGTAGGTATTTGGGGGTTGATTGAAATTCATTTGTTTTTACGATTGATATATTATTCATGTTCTTATGAAATTTTTATTGCAGTAATGATTGAGTGACAACCCCATCAATATTTCATTGAGCCATCTATTGCTTTTAATACAGCGTTTATTATACGACAATGAGTGTTACACATCCTGTTTGATGTCGCGTACCACTTGTACTGACTGTAAATCTTCCTCGGACACCCCTAGAGAGGGAGTCGGTGCTCAGCGGAACCCCTGTAAGGGAAGATTAATTTATAGCATTCCCCCCCGGTGGATTTTTACTTTTTATCAATCTTTAAAATGCGTCCACTTTTTTCTTACCCCCTCCCCCCCCTTCGTATCATTTTTTAACATAGCGAAGACTGGCACATATTTCTTATTATGAGTAATATCTCAGGTCGGGATTACACTATAACGGCCGTATTCACCAACACAGTTCAAACTGCAATCGCAGCTGAAAGGATTGAACATCGAAACAGATTGGTTAAATTAAGGATTTTAACCAATCCGTGTCGATCGCTAATCCTTCGACCTGCGATTTTAGTTCAAACTGCGTCGGGGTGAATACGGCCGTGAAAGTTTTATTGAAATCGTTTTATAAAACTTGAAAAATGCAACCGAAAATGTATCGCGAATGTAACCAGTAGGCTTATTAGTTGTTTTTCAAGTTTTGTGAAAGATCTTTTATCAAACTGTGATCCCAGCTTAATAGATTTAGTTATTTTTAATCATCAAATTTATTAACTTTCTCAAATTAATCACCTATTAAATCAATTATGTAATTACTTTTAAATAAAGCGATTAATTTATTCACATGTTAGTAATTAAAAGAGACCTTTCAATATAATTAATCCATGAATATAGTTGTGTTGTGCTTATTGCAACGATCAAATGTTTTAATGAATATTTTTTTTATGAGTTTTTATAGGTCATCAATGCACAGGCACATTCTTTCTCCCCTTTGAAATACTTTGTTTATGACGCTACGTGTGACCAAAACCAACCTCACGTCAGTGTAATATCCGTAAAACATGATGGATGAGCTTTTAAATTACCGCATCAACCAGCAGTATTTAAGCAAGAGAGAGAAGAAAAAAAACAATGTATTTAATTAAATTTATTCAGCGAAGTATTAACACTCACTAACGTATGAATTTTTTTGCTCTTGGTTTATGTATCGTAACTGAAAGTTTGGCGATTGGAAGAGCACGGGTTCGAGCGCGTGTGGGGAGAAAAATTTTGGATCTTTTTCGTGTAGTTAATGATGTTTCGTGGCTTAATTTCGAGTCCGCGTTTCCTCTCCAGAGTATGCTCCAAAATTGTTCCTCGCAAAATATTATGTAAAATAATTCAGAGCTTTTAACAGTTTGGTAAAAATGAGAGAGATAAAAGGTATATGGAGTTATAGAGAGAGGGTAAGAGATGGAAGAGATAAAGTGATCTTTTTTTTTTCACCTCATCTCTACGAGAGTTTTCAAAACCGAAATTGTCAGAGTACACGGGATGTCCTATAAGTGCTGATACGTCCTTTATGTCATCAATCGTCCGTCGTAGAGGTATGATTCCAATACTCGTACGTTGCATCGAGTTGATGGCTGTCTTCATGGGGAGAACGACGATGTGAGTGATTCGATACTTGCCAGCACGGGGCAAGGGGAGCCATCGCTATAAATCTTTGCTAACTTTTCCGACGCAACTCTGCCTCTTTTGAGGTAACGGAAGTGAGGTGCTTTGCATCAGTCCGGGGTTGTGAGCGGTTCTGTCTGTGATTCCAATTAAAAAAATGATCAAAATCCGTTCAACAATTACCCGCTACCAGTCTTTGTGAGTGCAAAACACAGTGTGTCACAAACTCGCGTCGCGAGGTCCCGGGTTCGAACCCCCACAGTGGTGGTCGGCTGAAGTTGGTTTTCCGTGATTCCCAACTTCGAGGAGCGAATGCGAGACAATCTCCCCTTTAAAAAAGCCTCGCCACATAGAGCAACAGACCTACAAACAGTACAAATTTAATTCAATCATAACACATCACCCATTTCACTTCTGAGATATAGATGGCGGCACTGTAAAATCGCAAACACAATACTACATACGCACTCAGACTGTTCGGTACACACACAGTTTCACTTCCGGCACAACTCACTAGATAGTAAATCGTCCATAGATGGTAATAGACCTGCGTTGTGCTCGGTTTGAAAGAAAGAAAGTGTGTCACGAAACAAAAACCCAATTTTATATATATACGGTCCTTTCGTATATTCGAACTTCTAATTAGAAAGTTGTTGCCGTACTCCTTCTGAGGACAACAACAGAAAAATTCCAAGTTCAATATTCGCTGAGATATTGAAAAAATCGGAGAAAAGATGGGAAAGGACAGCATAAATCAGGGAAAGGAGCTTTTTTTCCGTTAGTTTCCGATATTCTTTCCGAACTCTTTTCCATTTTCGAATACGAATATTTTAGCGAATATTGCACTTGGATACATGGATTTTTTTTTTTTCTGTTGGCCTAAGGAGGATCCAGAGCAAAGCTGCATTAAGAGTTCCTTTCAAGCGGCTTTGATCCAGAGTGACAACTTTCTAATTAAACGAGATGGATGGTGAATTTTTGCTCGGCTAAAATACATGAAACCAATAGGTTTTCTGGATATTATGCTGAGGTGGACAGGAAAAAAAGAGTCATTTCTCTTCATCGGGAATTGAACTACGATCTCTTACGTCAGGGCAAGCGCACTGGCCATTATACGATCCTATTTTCCTTTCAGCAAGTAACGCTACTGTGAGTATTTTAAATTATCGGTCGGTATTCCCGGTGGAGAGAGAGAAAAATTACAATTATTTTTCGTATTCACCTCGGCATAATATTCAGAAAGCCTATAAATTTTCATGTTTCTAATTTGGAAGTTGGAGGACAAGGGGACCGTACAAAAATATAGATTTTTTTTTGGTTTTTGACAGACTGTTTTATCGTCTAATAGCCGCTTTATTCAGGTTTTCCTATGGCTTAGTACATTCAAGCATTTTGTAAATGTTTGTTATGTACTATAGCAGTGATTCCCAACTTGGGTGTTAACGCCCCCTGGAGGCGATAGAATGTTCCGCGGGGGCGGTAGAAACTACGGGTATAACATAGGATCCTATGGGTTAGATTGAGTTGGGGAGCGGGGCAATGGGAGAAAAAAATTTCTGAAGAAGGGGGCGATGGGACAAAAAAGGTTGGGAAACGATGTACTACACGTTACGCATTAAAAATTTATTACAGGGAAAGAAAGCCTAAGAATAGAGTAATTTTACACATTTTAAGGTAAATTTTATAATGTTTAACAATGTTTAACTTAATGTTAAACATGAAATGAATACAATTTTAACCCTCTCAGTGACATTGACTAGATATCTCGCCTCCGTAAAAGCCTCTTACTATATCACTGACAAACCGAGATATTTTGTATGAGAGATTTCTCATTGACCACTTTTCCCTATGCCCTTTACTTTGGACCTGCTGAAAATCGGAAGAACCTCTCCGCTTATTATACGAAGTACAGATGACTGGATACCAAGCAAAGATAATTGGAAAGAAAAGACACATTCCTCTGTGTGGGGAATCGAACCATGCACTGGTAGAACACGCGTCTGCAAAGTGCGAGGTTGGTGGTTCGATTCCCGACAGAGGAATGCGACTTTTTTTTCTAAATATCTTCGCTTGGTATCCAGTCATCTGTACTTCGTATAATCGGAAGAAGGTCTCCTTCATTGAAAAATATTATATATATATATATATATATATATGACATTTCAAAGGGAATTTCGCTCTTTTTAAAATGACGCGAAAATAGTTAAAATAAATAAAATATCAACGGAAAACGTCGAAAATTATAACCAATTTTTAACTGGGCTGGATAGTACGGAGACCGGTTAGTCGCGATCCTGATAGCCTAGGTTAAAATACTCCGAGTGAATTTTAGAGATTTTTCAATGAAGTTCGGCTCTATTGAATGTTGATGCAAAAACATGAGAGACAGTTGCATTTTTGTAAGAAAAATTTCAGATTTAGATACAGAATTTATAATCCCTTTTTGATATTTCCCATCAAGTTGTATTCGGAGTTCGCAGAGCATCGAATTTTGAGAATAGTATTTATTTTATATAACATATGTGCAAAAATAAACTTTATCTAGTAATTCATATACGTATTTAAAGACATTTATTGCTTCGCTTGGCCTTCTAGACATATTAAGATTTAAGTATACACTGAAGCCAACGAGAATAACTTATAATCACATTTATTTACATAGATGCCTAAACCAGAGCGTTCGACAGGTCTCATGTCCAACAGTCAACAACTGATATCCTCCTCGGCTCCATAGCCTTTTCACCCGATCCGATTATTATACATCACTTTTCATTTCACTTCCGACATATTTATAACCTTCTATAATTATTTTCTCACCATTTGGACCATCCAAAATATTCTTAAAAATACATGGATTTGATCGGTGGGAAAGGGAACTAAAGAATCTTTGTGTTAATGAACATACAAATACACTGAAAGTACGAAAAAGGCTTTAACGAGTGGCGAATTTTCAAAAATAACACCGCTATTTTTTATTGCAGTTATCTCCCCGCCCCCAACATTTCAAATAATGTATGCATCAAGTTTCAATGAAATCGGGCCACCAATCACCACCTCGGGCGCTATATTGGTCTAAGTAGTGTCAGTATAAGTAAACTGACACTACCGAGCTTAATTATACCCACATTACTCCAAAAGGGGAGGTTAATTGCGACTACCGTGGAAATAAGGAAATGAAGTAGTACCTCAAACACATGTCTAAAACAAAGGCGGGGATGGCGGCAAATCCATTTCGAATAAGAGAAATTTAACTTTCAGTCTGAGTTGTGCGTATCTAGTGTCGCGTTTAAATTTTCAGTGCTGCCATCTATGTTTCAGAAGTGAACCTATGAACCTATGATAGTGAAGTCTATGATTTCACCACGACATGGCAAATTTGCTTAATTTTGGCATCATTTTTGGGGATAATTGGCGATGTCTCGTATTTTCCCGTATTTCGATGTCCAATTTCACGTATTTTTCTCGCGTAAATATGGTCAGCCCAGTTCTGTGTCATTGTTGCAGTTTGTTCTTTCCCCCATCGAAAGGAAGTCGTAAATACATCATCAAATGGAATCCTCTCTTCTTTCCCTTGTGGTCGACGGAATGGTGTGTATTTTTTCTTGTTTTGTTATTATTATTATTTATTTTTTTAAAGAAAGAAAAAATTACTGTATTCTTCTTTCCTCCACGAGTTCCACCACAAAGATGTTCTGAGCTGTCACACTGCAACAAGTTGCAGTTGCAGTGTCTCGACGTTATTGTTTATTTATATATATATATATATATATATATATATATATATATATATATATATATATATATATATATATATATATATATATATATATATATACACTTTCTTTAAATATAATAAATCACAGATGGCGCTGTATCACGCCAATCTCGCCATACTCATGTCTAGTGCAGCTTGTTTCGATATATTTATTCTAGAAACCTTGGATAGTTTTATATATTCCTTTTTCTGTTTTTCAGTTCGTTCTTCCCCCCACCTAAAGTATATAGTAACAATTAAATTTCTAACAATTTATGTATAATATTCATTACCATTAATGAAGTGCAGGTATCAACTGTTTAGAATTTCACTTCGTCTGCCATGTTGGTAAACGAGTAGGCGAGCGTTGCAGAAAACTTTACCAACTGGGTATGGAGAGGTTGTATATATATGGCTCTTAGGCAAAGTGAAAATTGAGCCGCGTGCAGCGTTCGCGACACGAAGCAGGGCAGCACTCTGTTTTGCGGCCAACAGAAATCGCAGAGACAGCGCAAATTGAGACACGAGGGAGGTGACACTACGCTAAGCGCGTGTGCGCGCGCCCTCGTTGGCGCTGCTGTTGAGCCGCAGATTTTCGTGTCCCGCGCGCACGATTGTTCGTATTCGTTAGGGGCTTTTTAAATATGAAACCGCTATTTTGATAGAGATATTCTCTTATGAAAAATGTTGTTTAATATCAACGTTATTTACATATATTATCAATTATTTCTATAACTTAATTCCTGAATTATTTTCTTTCATTCCGAGTTTTTATTAAATATTACTGTTCTTTCCAAGGTTTTGACTTTTCATTAGCTCCAAATTTTGATTCATTATGGAGTTATTTTTCGGAATTCATTTTGGGTTCATTAATATCTGAATTTTCATTGATACACGGAATTTTTACTAATTTTGTGATTCCAAATTTAAAAAATTGTCATTAATTCTGAATTTTCATTAATATTTATGCATCCATAATAAACACTGTGATAACTATGCAGGTGAAATGAGAAGCTGGAGCATCGCAAGTCCGTCGCCATGATCACTCGATCACCACAGCGGCTATCGTGAACGACGCGGTGTATTATGGATAACTATGCAGGCACCAGTAAAAGTGACAAATTTAGGGAAATTTATCAAAATTACCAAAATGCTCGGCGATTATGCATAATAACCGGCTATTATGTGCAAACCCTGATTCATCACATTCACCGTAACATATATACATAAAGTATCAGTTGATAAAACTTAAAAATTTGTTGTCAGATCACACAATTAAACTGAATCAGCATTTTGATTTGCATTTCCGAAAAGAAATCTTGATTTCATGAGTTAATTTTTTTCTCCATACAGAAGAAAAATTGTGACGTCAGTATTTGAATTCATTCAGATTTTTGTAAAAATAAATGAATGAGTTGATAAAAATGAGGAAGATGCAAAAGTATCGTGAAGTCAAAATGAAATTTATTCGGAGTCTCGGAGGAAAAGCCTCAAAGGAAATCAAGTTTTCTCTTTTTCATGTTAAAACATATATTTATTCATTTTTTTTCGTTAGTTCACATTTTTCCTCAAAGCTTTCATCATCATTATCTCTTGAAGCGACGCCATTTTCTTTTTCAGTGAAAAGCTTATGTAACTGTGAACTTTAAAAAACTAAAAACTTTTTTAGAAGTTAATTTCACTGGAAATAAAGGTAAAAAAACAAATAACAAAACTTTCAAGTGCTTGATTTTCAAACGATGTGTTTGAATCGTATCTTTTAGTTTGAAATTCAAAGAATCGTGTCACTTTCAAAAAAAAAGCACTCTTTCTTGGAATAAATAATTGGAATTTTTGATGGTAACCGAGCAACCATCCCGTACATATTCAGAGAAACATACTCTCTGTTGTACGACTTGACCGTAGTATTGCGGATTCAATCAAGCATTTTCAACTTGTTTTTCTGAGTCTTCCTGAACAGTTTCATGCTTATGTCTGAATTTGTGCACAGTGTGATCCTAATTTAAAACAATTAATTTTCCCCCACCATACACGAAATCCCAATTAAAATAGGAAAAACTCATGTGAGCCAAAGTTAGGGACGTACAAGGATAATTAGTTCATAAGGTTTTCGCTGCCATTATTTGATAGAAACTGCTTTTTTGAGTTTAAAGACCGTTGTCGGTTTGAGTTAGTGTTCAACGTTTTCCCCCCAACATTAGTTGGCATCTTTAATAGAAATTGATAAAACTGGAACAAAAGTTCAAATTTGGAAGGGTAACATTGGCCCAAAAAATTTTAATTCTTTTAATTAGCTAAAGTAAAAAAAATATCATATATGTATACAGTCGAATCCCGTTATAATGAACTCCAAGAAACTGCAGAAATCATCTCGTTATAACGAAATTTTGTTTTAAAGGAATTTCAGGATTTTGCATTGCTCCTACGTAAACTTATCTGGAGGATTAGAAAAGTGTTCATTGAAACGAAATTTTCTTTATGACGGTATTCGTTAAAACGCGATTCTATTGCTTATTTACACCAGAATCCGAAGTATCCGGCCTAATGTGGAGAAAGCTGGATAGGCAGGAGTTCCATATATTTCTACCTCCCCCTTCTTCACTACCATCAAAAACACCATTTTAATACCAAAAAACCGCCGCATATTCATATTTTGCGTCCTCTTGGCACAGGTCAGTACAGAGGTGGATGAAAGCCGGTCGAGAGGCCCCGGGAGTGAAAGAAAATATTTGGCTCCTTAAATTGGAAAAAAGTGTGAAATTTTGGTTTTTAGGGGCCCCCTTTAGGAGTCGGCACCCGGGCGCCCGCCGGTAAATCCGCCTCTGGGTCATTACTTTATACGTAAACGTAATATACTTAATACATAAATGTATACATAATGTAAATATTTATTATGTATTGTACTGTACATTTAAAAATTTTTTTTACAGAAAAAGGTAAAGAATATAAATATTGTTACGAAAAGTATGCAGTCATATTTTGCATGTAAATGTTAATTATCATGATAATAACGGGTTGTCATGTATAATAACTGATTTATCCTATTTAACGTAACATATGTATTCTGAATGAAAAACCCCGAAGGAATATTTCTTAAGGGCGAAGACAGAGAAATGTTATCTCATGCCTTTTCACATGTCTTTTTGCCTTAGAATTTCTTGAAAGGTCTCTGAAGTAATCTCGGATATCGAAGTGTGATTTCTGGAAAAGGAAAGAATCTTTTCTAAGGGGAAAAGACGCTTTTAGTCTGAAAGGTCTCTGCGTCGCAACTCAATGTGAATAAACGGTAAAAGCCTATCCTCAAGGGCGCGAGAATCACAAGAACACGAAACGCATTTGTGACTGGTTTTTTGCACTTTCTTGCCGTTCGCGAACATTTTAGACATTAGAATGGATATACTACCCATACCAGGGGTCTTCAACGCATGGCCCGCGAGCCACTTTTGTCCCGCGGAGTTTTTTTCCCGTAGCCCACGGAACATTTTCAGAAAATGTCTGAAGACATCGAAAGACGATTAAGAAAAATAATAATGCAGTCAAAGCCGCTCATAACAAAGAATAACAGAAAAATTATTCGTTATATGCGTAACTTCGTTGATTGACTTAAAAATTGGTGCGTTCAAGCGAAATGAAACAATTTAGATGCACGATACGCATTTTTCAATAATCTGAACATTAGCATTATCGGAGAGCATTGTCGGCGATGAATGTTCTGCACACGATTGTTGGCACCGCAGCTGAAATAATTTGTTGCTAAGAAATGACGTTGAGTGCGGGACAGACTGGCGGAGGTGGTAACTACTGTGTGAATCTCTGAAGAGATAACGCGAGAAGACACGCCATGTCCGATGCGCAACAGCAGCCACAGCATAAAGTCAAGGCCAAGTGCAAGTTCTGCAGGGACTTTTCCGAGATCCATAAAATGCGGCAGTACTGCAGGTGCCCGATGCCGAAATGTTACGTGCATCGCAAGTGTTTGATCAAGTGGATCTTCGTGACTAAGAGGAGGACGTGCCCAGTCTGCATGTACAAGTACTACTTCCCGTACCGCCGCGGAAAGCTCAAGAAGTCCGAGGAGCAGCGGCGCTCGCAGCAAAATGGACAACCTGCTTATTGATGTATTCTCGGAGATCGTCTCTTTCTTGTCGGAAATTATCCTGCAGTGATTTAATCTGAACGATGAACATGTGGTTGGTGGACTGAATTCAAACCGAGTTTTGTAGGTATTTGGGGGTTGATTGAAATTCATTTGTTTTTACGATTGATATATTATTCATGTTCTTATGAAATTTTTATTGCAGTAATGATTGAGTGACAACCCCATCAATATTTCATTGAGCCATCTATTGCTTTTAATACAGCGTTTATTATACGACAATGAGTGTTACACATCCTGTTTGATGTCGCGTACCACTTGTACTGACTGTAAATCTTCCTCGGACACCCCTAGAGAGGGAGTCGGTGCTCAGCGGAACCCCTGTAAGGGAAGATTAATTTATAGCATTCCCCCCCGGTGGATTTTTACTTTTTATCAATCTTTAAAATGCGTCCACTTTTTTCTTACCCCCTCCCCCCCCTTCGTATCATTTTTTAACATAGCGAAGACTGGCACATATTTCTTATTATGAGTAATATCTCAGGTCGGGATTACACTATAACGGCCGTATTCACCAACACAGTTCAAACTGCAATCGCAGCTGAAAGGATTGAACATCGAAACAGATTGGTTAAATTAAGGATTTTAACCAATCCGTGTCGATCGCTAATCCTTCGACCTGCGATTTTAGTTCAAACTGTGTCGGGGTGAATACGGCCGTGAAAGTTTTATTGAAATCGTTTTATAAAACTTGAAAAATGCAACCGAAAATGTATCGCGAATGTAACCAGTAGGCTTATTAGTTGTTTTTCAAGTTTTGTGAAAGATCTTTTATCAAACTGTGATCCCAGCTTAATAGATTTAGTTATTTTTAATCATCAAATTTATTAACTTTCTCAAATTAATCACCTATTAAATCAATTATGTAATTACTTTTAAATAAAGCGATTAATTTATTCACATGTTAGTAATTAAAAGAGACCTTTCAATATAATTAATCCATGAATATAGTTGTGTTGTGCTTATTGCAACGATCAAATGTTTTAATGAATATTTTTTTTATGAGTTTTTATAGGTCATCAATGCACAGGCACATTCTTTCTCCCCTTTGAAATACTTTGTTTATGACGCTACGTGTGACCAAAACCAACCTCACGTCAGTGTAATATCCGTAAAACATGATGGATGAGCTTTTAAATTACCGCATCAACCAGCAGTATTTAAGCAAGAGAGAGAAGAAAAAAAACAATGTATTTAATTAAATTTATTCAGCGAAGTATTAACACTCACTAACGTATGAATTTTTTTGCTCTTGGTTTATGTATCGTAACTGAAAGTTTGGCGATTGGAAGAGCACGGGTTCGAGCGCGTGTGGGGAGAAAAATTTTGGATCTTTTTCGTGTAGTTAATGATGTTTCGTGGCTTAATTTCGAGTCCGCGTTTCCTCTCCAGAGTATGCTCCAAAATTGTTCCTCGCAAAATATTATGTAAAATAATTCAGAGCTTTTAACAGTTTGGTAAAAATGAGAGAGATAAAAGGTATATGGAGTTATAGAGAGAGGGTAAGAGATGGAAGAGATAAAGTGATCTTTTTTTTTTCACCTCATCTCTACGAGAGTTTTCAAAACCGAAATTGTCAGAGTACACGGGATGTCCTATAAGTGCTGATACGTCCTTTATGTCATCAATCGTCCGTCGTAGAGGTATGATTCCAATACTCGTACGTTGCATCGAGTTGATGGCTGTCTTCATGGGGAGAACGACGATGTGAGTGATTCGATACTTGCCAGCACGGGGCAAGGGGAGCCATCGCTATAAATCTTTGCTAACTTTTCCGACGCAACTCTGCCTCTTTTGAGGTAACGGAAGTGAGGTGCTTTGCATCAGTCCGGGGTTGTGAGCGGTTCTGTCTGTGATTCCAATTAAAAAAATGATCAAAATCCGTTCAACAATTACCCGCTACCAGTCTTTGTGAGTGCAAAACACAGTGTGTCACAAACTCGCGTCGCGAGGTCCCGGGTTCGAACCCCCACAGTGGTGGTCGGCTGAAGTTGGTTTTCCGTGATTCCCAACTTCGAGGAGCGAATGCGAGACAATCTCCCCTTTAAAAAAGCCTCGCCACATAGAGCAACAGACCTACAAACAGTACAAATTTAATTCAATCATAACACATCACCCATTTCACTTCTGAGATATAGATGGCGGCACTGTAAAATCGCAAACACAATACTACATACGCACTCAGACTGTTCGGTACACACACAGTTTCACTTCCGGCACAACTCACTAGATAGTAAATCGTCCATAGATGGTAATAGACCTGCGTTGTGCTCGGTTTGAAAGAAAGAAAGTGTGTCACGAAACAAAAACCCAATTTTATATATATACGGTCCTTTCGTATATTCGAACTTCTAATTAGAAAGTTGTTGCCGTACTCCTTCTGAGGACAACAACAGAAAAATTCCAAGTTCAATATTCGCTGAGATATTGAAAAAATCGGAGAAAAGATGGGAAAGGACAGCATAAATCAGGGAAAGGAGCTTTTTTTCCGTTAGTTTCCGATATTCTTTCCGAACTCTTTTCCATTTTCGAATACGAATATTTTAGCGAATATTGCACTTGGATACATGGATTTTTTTTTTTTCTGTTGGCCTAAGGAGGATCCAGAGCAAAGCTGCATTAAGAGTTCCTTTCAAGCGGCTTTGATCCAGAGTGACAACTTTCTAATTAAACGAGATGGATGGTGAATTTTTGCTCGGCTAAAATACATGAAACCAATAGGTTTTCTGGATATTATGCTGAGGTGGACAGGAAAAAAAGAGTCATTTCTCTTCATCGGGAATTGAACTACGATCTCTTACGTCAGGGCAAGCGCACTGGCCATTATACGATCCTATTTTCCTTTCAGCAAGTAACGCTACTGTGAGTATTTTAAATTATCGGTCGGTATTCCCGGTGGAGAGAGAGAAAAATTACAATTATTTTTCGTATTCACCTCGGCATAATATTCAGAAAGCCTATAAATTTTCATGTTTCTAATTTGGAAGTTGGAGGACAAGGGGACCGTACAAAAATATAGATTTTTTTTTGGTTTTTGACAGACTGTTTTATCGTCTAATAGCCGCTTTATTCAGGTTTTCCTATGGCTTAGTACATTCAAGCATTTTGTAAATGTTTGTTATGTACTATAGCAGTGATTCCCAACTTGGGTGTTAACGCCCCCTGGAGGCGATAGAATGTTCCGCGGGGGCGGTAGAAACTACGGGTATAACATAGGATCCTATGGGTTAGATTGAGTTGGGGAGCGGGGCAATGGGAGAAAAAAATTTCTGAAGAAGGGGGCGATGGGACAAAAAAGGTTGGGAAACGATGTACTACACGTTACGCATTAAAAATTTATTACAGGGAAAGAAAGCCTAAGAATAGAGTAATTTTACACATTTTAAGGTAAATTTTATAATGTTTAACAATGTTTAACTTAATGTTAAACATGAAATGAATACAATTTTAACCCTCTCAGTGACATTGACTAGATATCTCGCCTCCGTAAAAGCCTCTTACTATATCACTGACAAACCGAGATATTTTGTATGAGAGATTTCTCATTGACCACTTTTCCCTATGCCCTTTACTTTGGACCTGCTGAAAATCGGAAGAACCTCTCCGCTTATTATACGAAGTACAGATGACTGGATACCAAGCAAAGATAATTGGAAAGAAAAGACACATTCCTCTGTGTGGGGAATCGAACCATGCACTGGTAGAACACGCGTCTGCAAAGTGCGAGGTTGGTGGTTCGATTCCCGACAGAGGAATGCGACTTTTTTTTCTAAATATCTTCGCTTGGTATCCAGTCATCTGTACTTCGTATAATCGGAAGAAGGTCTCCTTCATTGAAAAATATTATATATATATATATATATATATATGACATTTCAAAGGGAATTTCGCTCTTTTTAAAATGACGCGAAAATAGTTAAAATAAATAAAATATCAACGGAAAACGTCGAAAATTATAACCAATTTTTAACTGGGCTGGATAGTACGGAGACCGGTTAGTCGCGATCCTGATAGCCTAGGTTAAAATACTCCGAGTGAATTTTAGAGATTTTTCAATGAAGTTCGGCTCTATTGAATGTTGATGCAAAAACATGAGAGACAGTTGCATTTTTGTAAGAAAAATTTCAGATTTAGATACAGAATTTATAATCCCTTTTTGATATTTCCCATCAAGTTGTATTCGGAGTTCGCAGAGCATCGAATTTTGAGAATAGTATTTATTTTATATAACATATGTGCAAAAATAAACTTTATCTAGTAATTCATATACGTATTTAAAGACATTTATTGCTTCGCTTGGCCTTCTAGACATATTAAGATTTAAGTATACACTGAAGCCAACGAGAATAACTTATAATCACATTTATTTACATAGATGCCTAAACCAGAGCGTTCGACAGGTCTCATGTCCAACAGTCAACAACTGATATCCTCCTCGGCTCCATAGCCTTTTCACCCGATCCGATTATTATACATCACTTTTCATTTCACTTCCGACATATTTATAACCTTCTATAATTATTTTCTCACCATTTGGACCATCCAAAATATTCTTAAAAATACATGGATTTGATCGGTGGGAAAGGGAACTAAAGAATCTTTGTGTTAATGAACATACAAATACACTGAAAGTACGAAAAAGGCTCTATTTAGAGCTGTGGTCTTTGCGAATATATATATATTGAAATTTCAAAAGGATCCTGAAGAATAACAAAAATTAATAATCAAGTTCTGTTCGAGTTTTGGAAACAAATGCCATTCTTCTGTGATGATATACGGCGATCCCAGAAATACTTGTCTTTGTTACGATGCGAGTACTAATTGTAAATCTCTTGAATTCACTTCGAAAGAGACTATCTATCCTCGAAGAGGAATATTTTCAGGAGATTTATTAGAAAAGAATGTGCAACTCCTTCGTATTTCACAAAATAAATGCTTTTAGAAATATCCGGAAATACAATTTTCATTTCTGCGGATCATTTTTCGAAATAAAAAACCAAGAAATTTCTTCCAAACATCTCCCTGTAGAAAAAAATTTAATACTTTCTTTTAGCAACAACTAATTTTAGACTTTTTCGGTATTCCATGCTCCGGTATAACCTTCGTAATCGCATCTTTCCCGTTTCCAAGGTTTTGACTTTTCATTAGCTCCAAATTTTGATTCATTATGGAGTTATTTTTCGGAATTAATTTTGGGTTCATTAATTTCTGAATTTTCATTGATACACGGATTTTTCACTAATTTTGTGATTCCAAATTTAAAAAATTGTCATTAATTCTGAATTTTCATTAATTTTTATGCATCCATAATAAACACTGTGATAACTATGCAGGTGAAATGAGAAGCTGGAGCATCGCAAGTCCGTCGCCATGATCACTCGATCACCACAGCGGCTATCGTGAACGACGCGGTGTATTATGGATAATCACCAGTAAAAGTGACAAATTTAGGGAAATTTATCAAAATTACCAAAATGCTCGGTGATTATGCATAATAACCGGTTATTATGTGCAAACCCTGATTCATCACATTCACCGTAACATATATACATAAAGTATCATTTGATAAAACTTAAAAATTTGTTGTCAGATGACGCAATTAAACTGAATCAGCATTTTGATTTGCATTTCCGAAAATAAATCTTGATTTCATGAGTTAATTTTTTTCTCTATACAGCAGAAAAATTGTGACGTCAGTATTTGAATTTACATCTCATTCAGATTTTTGTAAAAATAAATGAATGAGCTGATAAAAATGAATGAGATGCAAAAGTATCGTGAAGTCAAAATGAATTTATTCGGAGTCTCGGAGGGAAAGCCTCGAAGGAAATCAAGTTTTCTCTTTTTCATGTTAAAACATATATTTATTCATTTTTTTTCGTTATTTCACATTTTTCCTCAAAGCTTTCATCATCATTATCTCTTGCTCTCTTGCAGCGACGCCATTTTCTTTTTCAGTGAAAAGCTTATGTAACTGTGAACTTCAAAAAACTAAAAACTTTTTTAGAAGTTAATTTCACTGGAAATAAAGGTAAAAAAAGCAAATAAAAAAACTTCCAAGTGCTTGATTTTCAAACGATGTGTTTGAATCGTATCTTTTAGTTTGAAATTCAAAGAATCGTGTCACTTTCAAAAATAAAAGCACTCTTTCTTGGAATAAATAATTGGAATTTTTGATGGTTACCGAGCAACCATCCCGTACATATTCACAGAAACATACTCTCTGTTGTACGACTTGACCGTAGTATTGCTGATTCAATCAAGCATTTTCAACTTGTTTTTCTGAGTCTTCCTGAACAGTTTCATGCTTATGTCTGAATTTGTGCACAGTGTGATCCTAATTTAAAACAATTAATTTTCCCCCCACCATACACGAAATCCCAATTAAAATATAAAAAACTCATGTGGGCCAAAGTTAGGGACGTACAAAGGTAATAAATTCATAAGGTTTTCGTTGCCATTATTTGATTGAAACTGCTTTTTTGAGTTTGAAGACCGTCGTCGGTTTGAGTTAGTGTTCAACGTTTTTCCCCCAACACTAGTTGGCATCTTTAATAGAAATTGATAAAACTGGAACAAAAGTCCAAGTTTGAAAGGGTAACATTGGCCCAAAAAAATTTAATTCTTTTAATTAGCTAAAGTCAAAAAAATATCATATATGTATACAGTCGAATCCCGTTATAATGAACTCCAAGAAACTGCAGAAATCACCTCGTTATAACGAAATTTTGTTTTAAAGGAATTTCAGGCTTTTGCATTGCTCCTACGTAAACTTATCTGGAGGATTAGAAAAGTGTTCATTGAAACGAGATTTTCTTTATGACGGTATTCGTTAAAACGCGATTCTATTGCTTATTTACACCAGAATCCGAAGTATCCGGCCTAATGTGGAGAAAGGGTAAGCTGGATAGGCAGGAGTTCTATATATTTCTACCTCCCCCCTTCTTCACTACCATCAAAAACACCATTTTAATACCAAAAAACCGCCACATATTCATATTTTGTGTCCTCTTGGCACAGGTCAGTACAGAGGTGGATGAAAGTCGGTCGAGAGGCCCCGGGAGTGAAAGGAAATATTTGGCTCCTTAAATTGGAAAAAAGTGTGAAATTTTGGTTTTTAGAGGCCCCCTTTAGGAGTCGGCACCCGGGCGCCCGCCGGTAAATCCGCCTCTGGGTCATTACTTTATACATAAACGTAATATACTTAATACATAAATGTATACATAATGTAAATATTTATTATGTACTGTACTGTACATTTAAAAGAAAATTTTACAGAAAAAGGAAAAGAATATATTGTTACGAAAAGTATGCAGTCATATTTTGCATGTAAATGGTAATTATCATGCATTATTACGGGTTGTCATGTATAATAACTGATTTATCCTATTTAACGTAACATAGGTATTCTGAATGAAAAACCCCGAAGGAATATTTCTTAAGGGTGAAGACAGAAATGTTATCTCATGCCTTTTCATATGTCTTTTTGCCTTAGAATTTCTTGAAAGGTCTCTGAAGTAATCTCGGATATCGAGGTGTGATTTCTGGAAAAGGAAAGAATCTTTTCTAAGGGGAAAAGACGCTTTTAGTCTGAAAGGTCTCTGCGTCGCAACTCAATGTGAATAAACGGTAAAAGCCTATCCTCAAGGGCGCGAGAATCACAAGAACACGAAACGCATTTGTGACTGGTTTTTTGCTCTTTCTTGCCGTTCGCGAACATTTTAGACATTAGAATGGATATACTACCCATACCAGGGGTCTTCAACGCATGGCCCGCGAGCCACTTTTGTCCCGTGGAGTTTTTTTTCCCGTAGCCCACGGAACATTTTCAGAAAATGTCTGAAGACATCGAAAGACGATTAAGAAAAATAATAATGCAGTCGAAGCCGCTCATAACAAAGAATAACAGAAAAATTATTCGTTATATGCGGAACTTCGTTGATTGACTTAAAAATTGGTGCGTTCAAGCGAAATGAAACAATTTAGATGCACGATACGCATTTTTCAATAATCTGAACATTAGCATTATCGGAGAGCATTGTCGGCGATGAATGTTCTGCACACGATTGTTGGCACCGCAGCTGAAATAATTTGTTGCTAAGAAATGACGTTGAGTGCGGGACAGACTGGCGGAGGTGGTAACTACTGTGTGAATCTCTGAAGAGATAACGCGAGAAAACACGCCATGGCCGATGCGCAACAGCAGCCACAGCATAAAGTCAAGGCCAAGTGCAAGTTCTGCAGGGACTTTTCCGAGATCCATAAAATGCGGCAGTACTGCAGGTGCCCGGTGCCGAAATGTTACGTGCATCGCAAGTGCTTGATTAAGTGGATCTTCGTGACTAAGAGGAGGACGTGCCCAGTCTGCATGTACAGGTACTACTTCCCGTACCGCCGCGGAAAGCTCAAGAAGTCCGAGGAGCAGCGGCGCTCGCAGCAAAATGGACAACCTGCTTATTGATGTATTCTCGGAGATCGTCTCTTTCTTGTCGGAAATTATCCTGCAGTGATTTAATCTGAACGATGAACATGTGGTTGGTGGACTGAATTCAAACCGAGTTTTGTAGGTATTTGGGGGTTGATTGAAATTCATTTGTTTTTACGATTGGTTATTCATGTTCTTATGAAATTTTTATTGCAGTAATGATTGAGCGACAACCCCGTCAATATTTCATTGAGCCATCTATTGCTTTTAATACAGCGTTTATTATACGACAATGAGTGTTACACATCCTGTTTGATGTCGCGTACCACTTGTACTAACTGTAAATCTTCCTCGGACACCCCTAGAGAGGGAGTCGGTGCTCAGCGGAACCCCTGTAAGGGAAGATTAATTTATAGCATTCCCCCCCCCCCCGGTGGATTTTTACTTCTTATCAATCTTTAAAATGCGTCCACTTTTTTCTTCCCCCTCCCCCCCTTCGTATCATTTTTTAACATAGCGAAGACTGGCACATATTTCTTATTATGAGTAATATCTCAGATCGGGATTACACTATGACAGCCGTATTCACCAACACAGTTCAAACTGCAATCGGAGGTGAAAGGATTGAAGATCGAAACGGATTGGTTAAATTAATGATTTTAACCAATCCGTGTCGATCGCTAATCCTTCGACCTGCGATTTTAGTTCAAACTGTGTCGGGGTGAATACGGCCGTGAAAGTTTTATTGAAATCGTTTTATAAAACTTGAAAAATGCAACCGAAAATGTATCGCGAATGTAACCAGTAGGCTTATTAGTTGTTTTTCAAGTTTTGTGAAAGATCTTTTATCAAACTGTGATCCCAGCTTAATAGATTTAGTTATTTTTAATCATCAAATTTATTAACTTTCTCAAATTAATCACCTATTAAATCAATTATGTAATTACTTTTAAATAAAGCGATTAATTTATTCACATGTTAGTAATTAAAAGAGACCTTTCAATATAATTAATCCATGAATATAGTTGTGTTGTGCTTATTGCAACGATCAAATGTTTTAATGAATATTTTTTTTATGAGTTTTTATAGGTCATCAATGCACAGGCACATTCTTTCTCCCCTTTGAAATACTTTGTTTATGACGCTACGTGTGACCAAAACCAACCTCACGTCAGTGTAATATCCGTAAAACATGATGGATGAGCTTTTAAATTACCGCATCAACCAGCAGTATTTAAGCAAGAGAGAGAAGAAAAAAAACAATGTATTTAATTAAATTTATTCAGCGAAGTATTAACACTCACTAACGTATGAATTTTTTTGCTCTTGGTTTATGTATCGTAACTGAAAGTTTGGCGATTGGAAGAGCACGGGTTCGAGCGCGTGTGGGGAGAAAAATTTTGGATCTTTTTCGTGTAGTTAATGATGTTTCGTGGCTTAATTTCGAGTCCGCGTTTCCTCTCCAGAGTATGCTCCAAAATTGTTCCTCGCAAAATATTATGTAAAATAATTCAGAGCTTTTAACAGTTTGGTAAAAATGAGAGAGATAAAAGGTATATGGAGTTATAGAGAGAGGGTAAGAGATGGAAGAGATAAAGTGATCTTTTTTTTTTCACCTCATCTCTACGAGAGTTTTCAAAACCGAAATTGTCAGAGTACACGGGATGTCCTATAAGTGCTGATACGTCCTTTATGTCATCAATCGTCCGTCGTAGAGGTATGATTCCAATACTCGTACGTTGCATCGAGTTGATGGCTGTCTTCATGGGGAGAACGACGATGTGAGTGATTCGATACTTGCCAGCACGGGGCAAGGGGAGCCATCGCTATAAATCTTTGCTAACTTTTCCGACGCAACTCTGCCTCTTTTGAGGTAACGGAAGTGAGGTGCTTTGCATCAGTCCGGGGTTGTGAGCGGTTCTGTCTGTGATTCCAATTAAAAAAATGATCAAAATCCGTTCAACAATTACCCGCTACCAGTCTTTGTGAGTGCAAAACACAGTGTGTCACAAACTCGCGTCGCGAGGTCCCGGGTTCGAACCCCCACAGTGGTGGTCGGCTGAAGTTGGTTTTCCGTGATTCCCAACTTCGAGGAGCGAATGCGAGACAATCTCCCCTTTAAAAAAGCCTCGCCACATAGAGCAACAGACCTACAAACAGTACAAATTTAATTCAATCATAACACATCACCCATTTCACTTCTGAGATATAGATGGCGGCACTGTAAAATCGCAAACACAATACTACATACGCACTCAGACTGTTCGGTACACACACAGTTTCACTTCCGGCACAACTCACTAGATAGTAAATCGTCCATAGATGGTAATAGACCTGCGTTGTGCTCGGTTTGAAAGAAAGAAAGTGTGTCACGAAACAAAAACCCAATTTTATATATATACGGTCCTTTCGTATATTCGAACTTCTAATTAGAAAGTTGTTGCCGTACTCCTTCTGAGGACAACAACAGAAAAATTCCAAGTTCAATATTCGCTGAGATATTGAAAAAATCGGAGAAAAGATGGGAAAGGACAGCATAAATCAGGGAAAGGAGCTTTTTTTCCGTTAGTTTCCGATATTCTTTCCGAACTCTTTTCCATTTTCGAATACGAATATTTTAGCGAATATTGCACTTGGATACATGGATTTTTTTTTTTTCTGTTGGCCTAAGGAGGATCCAGAGCAAAGCTGCATTAAGAGTTCCTTTCAAGCGGCTTTGATCCAGAGTGACAACTTTCTAATTAAACGAGATGGATGGTGAATTTTTGCTCGGCTAAAATACATGAAACCAATAGGTTTTCTGGATATTATGCTGAGGTGGACAGGAAAAAAAGAGTCATTTCTCTTCATCGGGAATTGAACTACGATCTCTTACGTCAGGGCAAGCGCACTGGCCATTATACGATCCTATTTTCCTTTCAGCAAGTAACGCTACTGTGAGTATTTTAAATTATCGGTCGGTATTCCCGGTGGAGAGAGAGAAAAATTACAATTATTTTTCGTATTCACCTCGGCATAATATTCAGAAAGCCTATAAATTTTCATGTTTCTAATTTGGAAGTTGGAGGACAAGGGGACCGTACAAAAATATAGATTTTTTTTTGGTTTTTGACAGACTGTTTTATCGTCTAATAGCCGCTTTATTCAGGTTTTCCTATGGCTTAGTACATTCAAGCATTTTGTAAATGTTTGTTATGTACTATAGCAGTGATTCCCAACTTGGGTGTTAACGCCCCCTGGAGGCGATAGAATGTTCCGCGGGGGCGGTAGAAACTACGGGTATAACATAGGATCCTATGGGTTAGATTGAGTTGGGGAGCGGGGCAATGGGAGAAAAAAATTTCTGAAGAAGGGGGCGATGGGACAAAAAAGGTTGGGAAACGATGTACTACACGTTACGCATTAAAAATTTATTACAGGGAAAGAAAGCCTAAGAATAGAGTAATTTTACACATTTTAAGGTAAATTTTATAATGTTTAACAATGTTTAACTTAATGTTAAACATGAAATGAATACAATTTTAACCCTCTCAGTGACATTGACTAGATATCTCGCCTCCGTAAAAGCCTCTTACTATATCACTGACAAACCGAGATATTTTGTATGAGAGATTTCTCATTGACCACTTTTCCCTATGCCCTTTACTTTGGACCTGCTGAAAATCGGAAGAACCTCTCCGCTTATTATACGAAGTACAGATGACTGGATACCAAGCAAAGATAATTGGAAAGAAAAGACACATTCCTCTGTGTGGGGAATCGAACCATGCACTGGTAGAACACGCGTCTGCAAAGTGCGAGGTTGGTGGTTCGATTCCCGACAGAGGAATGCGACTTTTTTTTCTAAATATCTTCGCTTGGTATCCAGTCATCTGTACTTCGTATAATCGGAAGAAGGTCTCCTTCATTGAAAAATATTATATATATATATATATATATATATGACATTTCAAAGGGAATTTCGCTCTTTTTAAAATGACGCGAAAATAGTTAAAATAAATAAAATATCAACGGAAAACGTCGAAAATTATAACCAATTTTTAACTGGGCTGGATAGTACGGAGACCGGTTAGTCGCGATCCTGATAGCCTAGGTTAAAATACTCCGAGTGAATTTTAGAGATTTTTCAATGAAGTTCGGCTCTATTGAATGTTGATGCAAAAACATGAGAGACAGTTGCATTTTTGTAAGAAAAATTTCAGATTTAGATACAGAATTTATAATCCCTTTTTGATATTTCCCATCAAGTTGTATTCGGAGTTCGCAGAGCATCGAATTTTGAGAATAGTATTTATTTTATATAACATATGTGCAAAAATAAACTTTATCTAGTAATTCATATACGTATTTAAAGACATTTATTGCTTCGCTTGGCCTTCTAGACATATTAAGATTTAAGTATACACTGAAGCCAACGAGAATAACTTATAATCACATTTATTTACATAGATGCCTAAACCAGAGCGTTCGACAGGTCTCATGTCCAACAGTCAACAACTGATATCCTCCTCGGCTCCATAGCCTTTTCACCCGATCCGATTATTATACATCACTTTTCATTTCACTTCCGACATATTTATAACCTTCTATAATTATTTTCTCACCATTTGGACCATCCAAAATATTCTTAAAAATACATGGATTTGATCGGTGGGAAAGGGAACTAAAGAATCTTTGTGTTAATGAACATACAAATACACTGAAAGTACGAAAAAGGCTCTATTTAGAGCTGTGGTCTTTGCGAATATATATATATTGAAATTTCAAAAGGATCCTGAAGAATAACAAAAATTAATAATCAAGTTCTGTTCGAGTTTTGGAAACAAATGCCATTCTTCTGTGATGATATACGGCGATCCCAGAAATACTTGTCTTTGTTACGATGCGAGTACTAATTGTAAATCTCTTGAATTCACTTCGAAAGAGACTATCTATCCTCGAAGAGGAATATTTTCAGGAGATTTATTAGAAAAGAATGTGCAACTCCTTCGTATTTCACAAAATAAATGCTTTTAGAAATATCCGGAAATACAATTTTCATTTCTGCGGATCATTTTTCGAAATAAAAAACCAAGAAATTTCTTCCAAACATCTCCCTGTAGAAAAAAATTTAATACTTTCTTTTAGCAACAACTAATTTTAGACTTTTTCGGTATTCCATGCTCCGGTATAACCTTCGTAATCGCATCTTTCCCGTGATCTGGAAAGCAAGTTTTAATGCAAATTACGAGTATATCAACTATTTAATAATGATAAAAATAGATGTTATATAATGTATATTAACTTTTTTAAAAGTTAATGTTTTTCATGATCCTCTTAGTCAAATTAAAAGAAATATATTTTAATAAATTTTTATGAATTTTAAATCCAATTAGTCTCCATCAAAGATGCAAAGACAAGAACTACACAAAACTATCATTGTTCATTGCTATTCCATAATATAGATGGCAGCACTAAACACAACCCATGTGGGTAGCTGAATCGACGTCGTGGGGACCCGAGTTTGATCCGATCAGATGTCCAGGTGGCGGAAATTCATGTTTTCGTTTGGGGCCGTTCAAGTATTACGTCATCATCAATGGGGAGGGGGGGAGCGTGTTTCCGATTTGCTGACTTTTGATGACGGGGGGGAGGGGTTTGGATAATGATTAAAACTCATGCATCATGTCTAAACAGTCCTTTTTTTTATCGTTTACATGTAACCAAATTGTTGCCCTAAATCATCTTTTCATGTTTTTTCCATATTTTCAAGGAATTAAAGCTTAATTCCAAATTTTTTTTACGTCTTTTTTCTGTATTGCGCATTGACACGCGTGTACTATCCATTGTATGCCAATACGTGGCTGTCTCGCACGGTTTTCTTCACTTTTTTTGCTTGCTCCCTTAATTGTTTTGAGCAGTGTAGATCAAGATCTACGGTTGAACCGATTCCGAGTGACTAGAGATTTTGAACCCACTATCCCCCGACGCACCAAGGGTTGGAGGGAGAGATTCAACCACTACACCATCCAATGAACGCCCATCCCATACACTACAAGCACACCTGTCAGACAAGAGAAAATAAAAAAAACTAGAGCATACATGTGCATACGCCATCTATACGCAATTTTAAGAATTTATCTAGTAAAAAAAGCAATTGAAATCATTATAAAATAATTTAGCAGGTTACTGCGATCAATTTTTGTAGATATATTAGAATCTGGATCTCACGAGGCTTAATTAATCCAAACACCTATTTCGTAAAAATTATAAAAATTTAATTTCTTCTTTTCACGGTGCTAGGTTCTAAAATTCATATTTAATAAGAAAATTTTTACTTTACGCAGAGATTTTGTGAAAAAAAAAGAAAATTGTTTTCGAGACCGAAATTGGCCGAGTTATAGCTAATTAAGATTGAATCGTGTTTCTTGATTACGGTAAGTTTTGGTAATAAAACAATTTTAAATTCCCAGGAACCTCGTTAAAACATTCTTTTCACCATATTATCTAAAGAGAAAATCTTTTTATATTATTCTTCGAAAGTGGACGTTGATCCCAAGCTGTCGCTGCCTTTAAGATCAGCCAAAGTATACCGGGGAAATTGGAACCTCACTCCTACGCTTGAGAAATCAACAGAACTTCTCGTATCTTCAGTGGCGTAGATGATAGCATTGTTTCCCAGTTTGCAAGAGAGCCTGGTTTGAGTCCCGTCAGGGACCAGGTGAGATTCTTCTCTTTCTGAGTTCACACATCTCGGCATAATATCCAAAAAACACCCGTTTCCTTGAAGTTTCAAGGTAATATAATTTTTTGAAACAAATTTCAAGATTTTCAACTTTTTGTAAGAAAGGGGGGAAAAGTGATTTTACATGTTAAAAAGCATTCTGTCTGCTGATTTTTTTACCACTATCATGATCAAAACCTCTTAACATAAGCCTAACACTTTTGAGGTAATGGAAGTAAGTTGCTTTGCATCAGTCCGGGGTTGTGAGCGATTCTCCCTATCTATCTTAACATAAGCTAAAGCAAATTGCAACCGTAATGAATTTGGACTTTCCAACATGGACATTTCTTGAATTGCCGTCGCGAGTTTCTAGTGTGTCGAAATATCTTGGAACAAACAAGTATTCCTCTGAATTCCTCCTCAGAAACTCATTGGGTCTTTTTTTTTCCAATTTTTCCTATCAAAAACCGAAAGATGAATATCCAAACGTTAAAAAAAAATGAAAGTTATTATTCTCTTTCTAATAAATCGAGAATAATTCAACATTTTAGATGAGATGTCGGGTAAAAACATCACACACACGATATTAATCATCCGAAAAAAGCGATCGATATCAATATATCTCGTGTCAAATATTCCATAAAATATGTTCTTTTAAACGCGAAAACAAAATGATTTTTCGATACTGAAAACAATGAATCATGATGGTCCAATTTATATGGGAAATTTCCCGAACAGGAGAAAAAAAAAATTAATGATTTTTCTCCGTCGAAAAAAGCATTATAAAGTGGGGAAAACATTTTGTAAACGATCTAAACTAGAAAAGGTGATATTTATGAACATATATATCGATGGAAGAGAACATTTAAAAGGAGGAGAAAAATGTTATCATTTATAGGGAAAAAATATTCACTCTCTAACTTTCTGAAGCGATAACTCATTAAATTTTTCATTATTTTTTAATTTTCCACTGAAACATAAAAAGTAAACCAATACTGAATATTTCATTCCAATATATATTTCTTATAACGAGATTTCGATCTTTTTCTCTCCCATACATAAAAGTAATCATTTCAAAACTGCATATTTCATGTCCGTTTTAATCTAAAATGTTACTAAGCATGATGAAAACATATTTTCATAAATGTTTTCACTTGGATTTTATGATAATTCATGTTTTAATACAGTAAAAACCTCTCTTAACGGTCAACTCCCACAGATGCGATCGCCCCTGTTCTCTCCTGAGGCTAACAAAAAAAAATGTTCCATGTTTTTAATAGCTGTAATATTTGCTGAGATATTCGGATATTGCAGTAAGACCATAGAATTTTTGTTGTTGGACTAATTGGAAGTTGTAATACAGGGGGACCGTACAAAATTTAGATTTTCTCTTTATGACACACTGTATTTTCACTCTCAAAACTGGTATAGATTAATTTTTGATCGCCTTTAGAATATTTTTTAAATTGGAATCATACCTCTACGACAACGGACGGTTAATGAGGTAAAGGTCGCATTAGCACCTGAAGGTCGTATACTTCATTGTCAAGTTTCTGCCCAAAACAGTAATCTCCGGGATTTTTTCGATGTGTTTTCGTTGATACAGACGATCCAAGTCAAGAATTCATTGGTGAAGGAATTCTTCTGGGTAAGCACCCACACACATGCTGTACTTGAATTTGTGGAGATTAGCGTGGAGGATGTGATGTGCCATTTGGAGAGAGACATTGGATGTTCCACTTTGCACGCATTTTTACGTTTTTCCCCCACAAACTTAACCTGACTTTGGTTGGTTGGATACAAATCTGCAGTTTTTTGGTGACAAATCCATTATTTTTTTACCTGGTGTACCCTTGATTTTGGTAATATGAAGTATTTCGACATTTTTGATTATTCACTGGTGCCGAACGGCCGTATGTCCATGTTTAGTTTCAATGAAATATATTCAGCATTCAGTAGCCATGATTTGTGAGATCAATAGCTTAAAACCCTAGAATAAAACTGCCATTTGTCGTAGAATTTGTTTTTTTTTTTTGTGAGATTCTGCTTTAAAATTCACACGATCCTGCTTTTCAGATATTTAATCTGAGAGAATTATCAGAAACAACAAGAATTCGAGTCGGTCTCCACGTGGAATGAAAAATGCCAGAAAAATGTCATTTCTGACGTACAAGTTTAAATAAATGTCTTTTAACGTTTAAATATAGAAATTTTTTGTCTTCGCTCCTCTTGTGTGTATGCGACTTTTTCACCGCAATTTCAGATTTTTCGTGTGGCAACTGTGGGAGTGCGAATTCTCTTCCCGATTCCTTCAATCAATATATCGTTCTCGTTTAACTGATGAAATATGCAACGTTGGTGGCGGTGTCGGTGATGACTACGACGGTAACAGCAACCGAGCAAAAATTTCATTTCTGGGTCCTTCGGGAATCGATGATATTCCGTAATTTCGACTTTTCTATCGTCGTGTAGGACCAGCCAATATGTCATTCCAAAACGCTGAAATTACGTGGGTTCGGAATTTTTCCCACGCATCTTTATTTCTCGAGAGTATTTACCCCTAAAGTTTTCGTTCAGAAAACTTACTTCGACCAATATCAGAGACGATGAATATTTGACGAGCATCGGAAGATACTATAAAGCGTTTCAACAAGAAAGCAGAGCCGTAAAAATGATAGTTTGTTTTAGAGCTGGGACTCGACTCTGCCTACATCCCTCAAGGGACAGAGTCCGGGTCTCGTCTTGTCTTCAGGGACTCCACTCTGTCAAGCTACGACATGTGCATATACAGGGTGTCCTATAAATTCATAAATAGTTAAAAAAATTCATGAAAACTGCAGGAACTGGGAAATTTGAATGCGGTTTGTGAAAAATTGTTCTCGCGGAGGAGCACTTTTTTGAAAAAGAAAAAAGAATATTCGTTCAAATACTTACCAAATGTCAGGCGAGTGGCATGTGGAACATTTCCAGATCACTCAGTGATACGCACTGCGTTTATAGATGACTCTGTGTGATTGGCGGCTCATTTACAGATCACTCAAGCGACCCGCACTATCCCAAAGGTCGAGCATCCCTGTGCTACACAATAATTTTCATCAAAATGACTCCATAAGAATTGGCGCTACATACGTCTGAATAGTGTCAGCTTATTTGTAATCACCCTGTATTATGTTGTGTATTTATTTCTTTGTATATGTGTTGTTGACGGTATACAGTCGGCTCCGCTTAAACGGATATTAACGGTTCCAGCACGTGATATCCGATTTGAAGAAGGTATTCGGTTATGCGGGGGAACAATTCAGTTGCGGTTTAACGAGTGGCGAATTTTCAAAAATAACACCGCTATTTTTTATTGCAGTTATCTCCCCGCCCCCAACATTTCAAATAATGTATGCATCAAGTTTCAATGAAATCGGGCCACCAATCACCACCTCGGGCGCTATATTGGTCTAAGTAGTGTCAGTATAAGTAAACTGACACTACCGAGCTTAATTATACCCACATTACTCCAAAAGGGGAGGTTAATTGCGACTACCGTGGAAATAAGGAAATGAAGTAGTACCTCAAACACATGTCTAAAACAAAGGCGGGGATGGCGGCAAATCCATTTCGAATAAGAGAAATTTAACTTTCAGTCTGAGTTGTGCGTATCTAGTGTCGCGTTTAAATTTTCAGTGCTGCCATCTATGTTTCAGAAGTGAACCTATGAACCTATGATAGTGAAGTCTATGATTTCACCACGACATGGCAAATTTGCTTAATTTTGGCATCATTTTTGGGGATAATTGGCGATGTCTCGTATTTTCCCGTATTTCGATGTCCAATTTCACGTATTTTTCTCGCGTAAATATGGTCAGCCCAGTTCTGTGTCATTGTTGCAGTTTGTTCTTTCCCCCATCGAAAGGAAGTCGTAAATACATCATCAAATGGAATCCTCTCTTCTTTCCCTTGTGGTCGACGGAATGGTGTGTATTTTTTCTTGTTTTGTTATTATTATTATTTATTTTTTTAAAGAAAGAAAAAATTACTGTATTCTTCTTTCCTCCACGAGTTCCACCACAAAGATGTTCTGAGCTGTCACACTGCAACAAGTTGCAGTTGCAGTGTCTCGACGTTATTGTTTATTTATATATATTTATATATATATATATATATATATATATATATATATATATATATATATATATATATACACTTTCTTTAAATATAATAAATCACAGATGGCGCTGTATCACGCCAATCTCGCCATACTCATGTCTAGTGCAGCTTGTTTCGATATATTTATTCTAGAAACCTTGGATAGTTTTATATATTCCTTTTTCTGTTTTTCAGTTCGTTCTTCCCCCCACCTAAAGTATATAGTAACAATTAAATTTCTAACAATTTATGTATAATATTCATTACCATTAATGAAGTGCAGGTATCAACTGTTTAGAATTTCACTTCGTCTGCCATGTTGGTAAACGAGTAGGCGAGCGTTGCAGAAAACTTTACCAACTGGGTATGGAGAGGTTGTATATATATGGCTCTTAGGCAAAGTGAAAATTGAGCCGCGTGCAGCGTTCGCGACACGAAGCAGGGCAGCACTCTGTTTTGCGGCCAACAGAAATCGCAGAGACAGCGCAAATTGAGACACGAGGGAGGTGACACTACGCTAAGCGCGTGTGCGCGCGCCCTCGTTGGCGCTGCTGTTGAGCCGCAGATTTTCGTGTCCCGCGCGCACGATTGTTCGTATTCGTTAGGGGCTTTTTAAATATGAAACCGCTATTTTGATAGAGATATTCTCTTATGAAAAATGTTGTTTAATATCAACGTTATTTACATATATTATCAATTATTTCTATAACTTAATTCCTGAATTATTTTCTTTCATTCCGAGTTTTTATTAAATATTACTGTTCTTTCCAAGGTTTTGACTTTTCATTAGCTCCAAATTTTGATTCATTATGGAGTTATTTTTCGGAATTCATTTTGGGTTCATTAATATCTGAATTTTCATTGATACACGGAATTTTTACTAATTTTGTGATTCCAAATTTAAAAAATTGTCATTAATTCTGAATTTTCATTAATATTTATGCATCCATAATAAACACTGTGATAACTATGCAGGTGAAATGAGAAGCTGGAGCATCGCAAGTCCGTCGCCATGATCACTCGATCACCACAGCGGCTATCGTGAACGACGCGGTGTATTATGGATAACTATGCAGGCACCAGTAAAAGTGACAAATTTAGGGAAATTTATCAAAATTACCAAAATGCTCGGCGATTATGCATAATAACCGGCTATTATGTGCAAACCCTGATTCATCACATTCACCGTAACATATATACATAAAGTATCAGTTGATAAAACTTAAAAATTTGTTGTCAGATCACACAATTAAACTGAATCAGCATTTTGATTTGCATTTCCGAAAAGAAATCTTGATTTCATGAGTTAATTTTTTTCTCCATACAGAAGAAAAATTGTGACGTCAGTATTTGAATTCATTCAGATTTTTGTAAAAATAAATGAATGAGTTGATAAAAATGAGGAAGATGCAAAAGTATCGTGAAGTCAAAATGAAATTTATTCGGAGTCTCGGAGGAAAAGCCTCAAAGGAAATCAAGTTTTCTCTTTTTCATGTTAAAACATATATTTATTCATTTTTTTTCGTTAGTTCACATTTTTCCTCAAAGCTTTCATCATCATTATCTCTTGAAGCGACGCCATTTTCTTTTTCAGTGAAAAGCTTATGTAACTGTGAACTTTAAAAAACTAAAAACTTTTTTAGAAGTTAATTTCACTGGAAATAAAGGTAAAAAAACAAATAACAAAACTTTCAAGTGCTTGATTTTCAAACGATGTGTTTGAATCGTATCTTTTAGTTTGAAATTCAAAGAATCGTGTCACTTTCAAAAAAAAAGCACTCTTTCTTGGAATAAATAATTGGAATTTTTGATGGTAACCGAGCAACCATCCCGTACATATTCAGAGAAACATACTCTCTGTTGTACGACTTGACCGTAGTATTGCGGATTCAATCAAGCATTTTCAACTTGTTTTTCTGAGTCTTCCTGAACAGTTTCATGCTTATGTCTGAATTTGTGCACAGTGTGATCCTAATTTAAAACAATTAATTTTCCCCCACCATACACGAAATCCCAATTAAAATAGGAAAAACTCATGTGAGCCAAAGTTAGGGACGTACAAGGATAATTAGTTCATAAGGTTTTCGCTGCCATTATTTGATAGAAACTGCTTTTTTGAGTTTAAAGACCGTTGTCGGTTTGAGTTAGTGTTCAACGTTTTCCCCCCAACATTAGTTGGCATCTTTAATAGAAATTGATAAAACTGGAACAAAAGTTCAAATTTGGAAGGGTAACATTGGCCCAAAAAATTTTAATTCTTTTAATTAGCTAAAGTAAAAAAAATATCATATATGTATACAGTCGAATCCCGTTATAATGAACTCCAAGAAACTGCAGAAATCATCTCGTTATAACGAAATTTTGTTTTAAAGGAATTTCAGGATTTTGCATTGCTCCTACGTAAACTTATCTGGAGGATTAGAAAAGTGTTCATTGAAACGA
This sequence comes from Pholcus phalangioides, assembly GCF_987345545.1. Lineage (NCBI taxonomy): Eukaryota > Metazoa > Arthropoda > Arachnida > Araneae > Pholcidae > Pholcus > Pholcus phalangioides. Next base: position 4,864,813 of record NW_028301609.1, read on the forward strand.
AATTTTCTTTATGACGGTATTCGTTAAAACGCGATTCTATTGCTTATTTACACCAGAATCCGAAGTATCCGGCCTAATGTGGAGAAAGCTGGATAGGCAGGAGTTCCATATATTTCTACCTCCCCCTTCTTCACTACCATCAAAAACACCATTTTAATACCAAAAAACCGCCGCATATTCATATTTTGCGTCCTCTTGGCACAGGTCAGTACAGAGGTGGATGAAAGCCGGTCGAGAGGCCCCGGGAGTGAAAGAAAATATTTGGCTCCTTAAATTGGAAAAAAGTGTGAAATTTTGGTTTTTAGGGGCCCCCTTTAGGAGTCGGCACCCGGGCGCCCGCCGGTAAATCCGCCTCTGGGTCATTACTTTATACGTAAACGTAATATACTTAATACATAAATGTATACATAATGTAAATATTTATTATGTATTGTACTGTACATTTAAAAATTTTTTTTACAGAAAAAGGTAAAGAATATAAATATTGTTACGAAAAGTATGCAGTCATATTTTGCATGTAAATGTTAATTATCATGATAATAACGGGTTGTCATGTATAATAACTGATTTATCCTATTTAACGTAACATATGTATTCTGAATGAAAAACCCCGAAGGAATATTTCTTAAGGGCGAAGACAGAGAAATGTTATCTCATGCCTTTTCACATGTCTTTTTGCCTTAGAATTTCTTGAAAGGTCTCTGAAGTAATCTCGGATATCGAAGTGTGATTTCTGGAAAAGGAAAGAATCTTTTCTAAGGGGAAAAGACGCTTTTAGTCTGAAAGGTCTCTGCGTCGCAACTCAATGTGAATAAACGGTAAAAGCCTATCCTCAAGGGCGCGAGAATCACAAGAACACGAAACGCATTTGTGACTGGTTTTTTGCACTTTCTTGCCGTTCGCGAACATTTTAGACATTAGAATGGATATACTACCCATACCAGGGGTCTTCAACGCATGGCCCGCGAGCCACTTTTGTCCCGCGGAGTTTTTTTCCCGTAGCCCACGGAACATTTTCAGAAAATGTCTGAAGACATCGAAAGACGATTAAGAAAAATAATAATGCAGTCAAAGCCGCTCATAACAAAGAATAACAGAAAAATTATTCGTTATATGCGTAACTTCGTTGATTGACTTAAAAATTGGTGCGTTCAAGCGAAATGAAACAATTTAGATGCACGATACGCATTTTTCAATAATCTGAACATTAGCATTATCGGAGAGCATTGTCGGCGATGAATGTTCTGCACACGATTGTTGGCACCGCAGCTGAAATAATTTGTTGCTAAGAAATGACGTTGAGTGCGGGACAGACTGGCGGAGGTGGTAACTACTGTGTGAATCTCTGAAGAGATAACGCGAGAAGACACGCCATGTCCGATGCGCAACAGCAGCCACAGCATAAAGTCAAGGCCAAGTGCAAGTTCTGCAGGGACTTTTCCGAGATCCATAAAATGCGGCAGTACTGCAGGTGCCCGATGCCGAAATGTTACGTGCATCGCAAGTGTTTGATCAAGTGGATCTTCGTGACTAAGAGGAGGACGTGCCCAGTCTGCATGTACAAGTACTACTTCCCGTACCGCCGCGGAAAGCTCAAGAAGTCCGAGGAGCAGCGGCGCTCGCAGCAAAATGGACAACCTGCTTATTGATGTATTCTCGGAGATCGTCTCTTTCTTGTCGGAAATTATCCTGCAGTGATTTAATCTGAACGATGAACATGTGGTTGGTGGACTGAATTCAAACCGAGTTTTGTAGGTATTTGGGGGTTGATTGAAATTCATTTGTTTTTACGATTGATATATTATTCATGTTCTTATGAAATTTTTATTGCAGTAATGATTGAGTGACAACCCCATCAATATTTCATTGAGCCATCTATTGCTTTTAATACAGCGTTTATTATACGACAATGAGTGTTACACATCCTGTTTGATGTCGCGTACCACTTGTACTGACTGTAAATCTTCCTCGGACACCCCTAGAGAGGGAGTCGGTGCTCAGCGGAACCCCTGTAAGGGAAGATTAATTTATAGCATTCCCCCCCCCCCCCGGTGGATTTTTACTTCTTATCAATCTTTAAAATGCGTCCACTTTTTTCTTCCCCCTCCCCCCCTTCGTATCATTTTTTAACATAGCGAAGACTGGCACATATTTCTTATTATGAGTAATATCTCAGATCGGGATTACACTATGACAGCCGTATTCACCAACACAGTTCAAACTGCAATCGGAGGTGAAAGGATTGAAGATCGAAACGGATTGGTTAAATTAATGATTTTAACCAATCCGTGTCGATCGCTAATCCTTCGACCTGCGATTTTAGTTCAAACTGTGTCGGGGTGAATACGGCCGTGAAAGTTTTATTGAAATCGTTTTATAAAACTTGAAAAATGCAACCGAAAATGTATCGCGAATGTAACCAGTAGGCTTATTAGTTGTTTTTCAAGTTTTGTGAAAGATCTTTTATCAAACTGTGATCCCAGCTTAATAGATTTAGTTATTTTTAATCATCAAATTTATTAACTTTCTCAAATTAATCACCTATTAAATCAATTATGTAATTACTTTTAAATAAAGCGATTAATTTATTCACATGTTAGTAATTAAAAGAGACCTTTCAATATAATTAATCCATGAATATAGTTGTGTTGTGCTTATTGCAACGATCAAATGTTTTAATGAATATTTTTTTTATGAGTTTTTATAGGTCATCAATGCACAGGCACATTCTTTCTCCCCTTTGAAATACTTTGTTTATGACGCTACGTGTGACCAAAACCAACCTCACGTCAGTGTAATATCCGTAAAACATGATGGATGAGCTTTTAAATTACCGCATCAACCAGCAGTATTTAAGCAAGAGAGAGAAGAAAAAAAACAATGTATTTAATTAAATTTATTCAGCGAAGTATTAACACTCACTAACGTATGAATTTTTTTGCTCTTGGTTTATGTATCGTAACTGAAAGTTTGGCGATTGGAAGAGCACGGGTTCGAGCGCGTGTGGGGAGAAAAATTTTGGATCTTTTTCGTGTAGTTAATGATGTTTCGTGGCTTAATTTCGAGTCCGCGTTTCCTCTCCAGAGTATGCTCCAAAATTGTTCCTCGCAAAATATTATGTAAAATAATTCAGAGCTTTTAACAGTTTGGTAAAAATGAGAGAGATAAAAGGTATATGGAGTTATAGAGAGAGGGTAAGAGATGGAAGAGATAAAGTGATCTTTTTTTTTTCACCTCATCTCTACGAGAGTTTTCAAAACCGAAATTGTCAGAGTACACGGGATGTCCTATAAGTGCTGATACGTCCTTTATGTCATCAATCGTCCGTCGTAGAGGTATGATTCCAATACTCGTACGTTGCATCGAGTTGATGGCTGTCTTCATGGGGAGAACGACGATGTGAGTGATTCGATACTTGCCAGCACGGGGCAAGGGGAGCCATCGCTATAAATCTTTGCTAACTTTTCCGACGCAACTCTGCCTCTTTTGAGGTAACGGAAGTGAGGTGCTTTGCATCAGTCCGGGGTTGTGAGCGGTTCTGTCTGTGATTCCAATTAAAAAAATGATCAAAATCCGTTCAACAATTACCCGCTACCAGTCTTTGTGAGTGCAAAACACAGTGTGTCACAAACTCGCGTCGCGAGGTCCCGGGTTCGAACCCCCACAGTGGTGGTCGGCTGAAGTTGGTTTTCCGTGATTCCCAACTTCGAGGAGCGAATGCGAGACAATCTCCCCTTTAAAAAAGCCTCGCCACATAGAGCAACAGACCTACAAACAGTACAAATTTAATTCAATCATAACACATCACCCATTTCACTTCTGAGATATAGATGGCGGCACTGTAAAATCGCAAACACAATACTACATACGCACTCAGACTGTTCGGTACACACACAGTTTCACTTCCGGCACAACTCACTAGATAGTAAATCGTCCATAGATGGTAATAGACCTGCGTTGTGCTCGGTTTGAAAGAAAGAAAGTGTGTCACGAAACAAAAACCCAATTTTATATATATACGGTCCTTTCGTATATTCGAACTTCTAATTAGAAAGTTGTTGCCGTACTCCTTCTGAGGACAACAACAGAAAAATTCCAAGTTCAATATTCGCTGAGATATTGAAAAAATCGGAGAAAAGATGGGAAAGGACAGCATAAATCAGGGAAAGGAGCTTTTTTTCCGTTAGTTTCCGATATTCTTTCCGAACTCTTTTCCATTTTCGAATACGAATATTTTAGCGAATATTGCACTTGGATACATGGATTTTTTTTTTTTCTGTTGGCCTAAGGAGGATCCAGAGCAAAGCTGCATTAAGAGTTCCTTTCAAGCGGCTTTGATCCAGAGTGACAACTTTCTAATTAAACGAGATGGATGGTGAATTTTTGCTCGGCTAAAATACATGAAACCAATAGGTTTTCTGGATATTATGCTGAGGTGGACAGGAAAAAAAGAGTCATTTCTCTTCATCGGGAATTGAACTACGATCTCTTACGTCAGGGCAAGCGCACTGGCCATTATACGATCCTATTTTCCTTTCAGCAAGTAACGCTACTGTGAGTATTTTAAATTATCGGTCGGTATTCCCGGTGGAGAGAGAGAAAAATTACAATTATTTTTCGTATTCACCTCGGCATAATATTCAGAAAGCCTATAAATTTTCATGTTTCTAATTTGGAAGTTGGAGGACAAGGGGACCGTACAAAAATATAGATTTTTTTTTGGTTTTTGACAGACTGTTTTATCGTCTAATAGCCGCTTTATTCAGGTTTTCCTATGGCTTAGTACATTCAAGCATTTTGTAAATGTTTGTTATGTACTATAGCAGTGATTCCCAACTTGGGTGTTAACGCCCCCTGGAGGCGATAGAATGTTCCGCGGGGGCGGTAGAAACTACGGGTATAACATAGGATCCTATGGGTTAGATTGAGTTGGGGAGCGGGGCAATGGGAGAAAAAAATTTCTGAAGAAGGGGGCGATGGGACAAAAAAGGTTGGGAAACGATGTACTACACGTTACGCATTAAAAATTTATTACAGGGAAAGAAAGCCTAAGAATAGAGTAATTTTACACATTTTAAGGTAAATTTTATAATGTTTAACAATGTTTAACTTAATGTTAAACATGAAATGAATACAATTTTAACCCTCTCAGTGACATTGACTAGATATCTCGCCTCCGTAAAAGCCTCTTACTATATCACTGACAAACCGAGATATTTTGTATGAGAGATTTCTCATTGACCACTTTTCCCTATGCCCTTTACTTTGGACCTGCTGAAAATCGGAAGAACCTCTCCGCTTATTATACGAAGTACAGATGACTGGATACCAAGCAAAGATAATTGGAAAGAAAAGACACATTCCTCTGTGTGGGGAATCGAACCATGCACTGGTAGAACACGCGTCTGCAAAGTGCGAGGTTGGTGGTTCGATTCCCGACAGAGGAATGCGACTTTTTTTTCTAAATATCTTCGCTTGGTATCCAGTCATCTGTACTTCGTATAATCGGAAGAAGGTCTCCTTCATTGAAAAATATTATATATATATATATATATATATATGACATTTCAAAGGGAATTTCGCTCTTTTTAAAATGACGCGAAAATAGTTAAAATAAATAAAATATCAACGGAAAACGTCGAAAATTATAACCAATTTTTAACTGGGCTGGATAGTACGGAGACCGGTTAGTCGCGATCCTGATAGCCTAGGTTAAAATACTCCGAGTGAATTTTAGAGATTTTTCAATGAAGTTCGGCTCTATTGAATGTTGATGCAAAAACATGAGAGACAGTTGCATTTTTGTAAGAAAAATTTCAGATTTAGATACAGAATTTATAATCCCTTTTTGATATTTCCCATCAAGTTGTATTCGGAGTTCGCAGAGCATCGAATTTTGAGAATAGTATTTATTTTATATAACATATGTGCAAAAATAAACTTTATCTAGTAATTCATATACGTATTTAAAGACATTTATTGCTTCGCTTGGCCTTCTAGACATATTAAGATTTAAGTATACACTGAAGCCAACGAGAATAACTTATAATCACATTTATTTACATAGATGCCTAAACCAGAGCGTTCGACAGGTCTCATGTCCAACAGTCAACAACTGATATCCTCCTCGGCTCCATAGCCTTTTCACCCGATCCGATTATTATACATCACTTTTCATTTCACTTCCGACATATTTATAACCTTCTATAATTATTTTCTCACCATTTGGACCATCCAAAATATTCTTAAAAATACATGGATTTGATCGGTGGGAAAGGGAACTAAAGAATCTTTGTGTTAATGAACATACAAATACACTGAAAGTACGAAAAAGGCTCTATTTAGAGCTGTGGTCTTTGCGAATATATATATATTGAAATTTCAAAAGGATCCTGAAGAATAACAAAAATTAATAATCAAGTTCTGTTCGAGTTTTGGAAACAAATGCCATTCTTCTGTGATGATATACGGCGATCCCAGAAATACTTGTCTTTGTTACGATGCGAGTACTAATTGTAAATCTCTTGAATTCACTTCGAAAGAGACTATCTATCCTCGAAGAGGAATATTTTCAGGAGATTTATTAGAAAAGAATGTGCAACTCCTTCGTATTTCACAAAATAAATGCTTTTAGAAATATCCGGAAATACAATTTTCATTTCTGCGGATCATTTTTCGAAATAAAAAACCAAGAAATTTCTTCCAAACATCTCCCTGTAGAAAAAAATTTAATACTTTCTTTTAGCAACAACTAATTTTAGACTTTTTCGGTATTCCATGCTCCGGTATAACCTTCGTAATCGCATCTTTCCCGTTTCCAAGGTTTTGACTTTTCATTAGCTCCAAATTTTGATTCATTATGGAGTTATTTTTCGGAATTAATTTTGGGTTCATTAATTTCTGAATTTTCATTGATACACGGATTTTTCACTAATTTTGTGATTCCAAATTTAAAAAATTGTCATTAATTCTGAATTTTCATTAATTTTTATGCATCCATAATAAACACTGTGATAACTATGCAGGTGAAATGAGAAGCTGGAGCATCGCAAGTCCGTCGCCATGATCACTCGATCACCACAGCGGCTATCGTGAACGACGCGGTGTATTATGGATAATCACCAGTAAAAGTGACAAATTTAGGGAAATTTATCAAAATTACCAAAATGCTCGGTGATTATGCATAATAACCGGTTATTATGTGCAAACCCTGATTCATCACATTCACCGTAACATATATACATAAAGTATCATTTGATAAAACTTAAAAATTTGTTGTCAGATGACGCAATTAAACTGAATCAGCATTTTGATTTGCATTTCCGAAAATAAATCTTGATTTCATGAGTTAATTTTTTTCTCTATACAGCAGAAAAATTGTGACGTCAGTATTTGAATTTACATCTCATTCAGATTTTTGTAAAAATAAATGAATGAGCTGATAAAAATGAATGAGATGCAAAAGTATCGTGAAGTCAAAATGAATTTATTCGGAGTCTCGGAGGGAAAGCCTCGAAGGAAATCAAGTTTTCTCTTTTTCATGTTAAAACATATATTTATTCATTTTTTTTCGTTATTTCACATTTTTCCTCAAAGCTTTCATCATCATTATCTCTTGCTCTCTTGCAGCGACGCCATTTTCTTTTTCAGTGAAAAGCTTATGTAACTGTGAACTTCAAAAAACTAAAAACTTTTTTAGAAGTTAATTTCACTGGAAATAAAGGTAAAAAAAGCAAATAAAAAAACTTCCAAGTGCTTGATTTTCAAACGATGTGTTTGAATCGTATCTTTTAGTTTGAAATTCAAAGAATCGTGTCACTTTCAAAAATAAAAGCACTCTTTCTTGGAATAAATAATTGGAATTTTTGATGGTTACCGAGCAACCATCCCGTACATATTCACAGAAACATACTCTCTGTTGTACGACTTGACCGTAGTATTGCTGATTCAATCAAGCATTTTCAACTTGTTTTTCTGAGTCTTCCTGAACAGCTACATGCTTATGTCTGAATTTGTACACAGTGTGATCCTAATTTAAAACAATTAATTTTCCCCCCACCATACACGAAATCCCAATTAAAATATAAAAAACTCATGTGGGCCAAAGTTAGGGACGTACAAAGGTAATAAATTCATAAGGTTTTCGTTGCCATTATTTGATTGAAACTGCTTTTTTGAGTTTGAAGACCGTCGTCGGTTTGAGTTAGTGTTCAACGTTTTTCCCCCAACACTAGTTGGCATCTTTAATAGAAATTGATAAAACTGGAACAAAAGTCCAAGTTTGAAAGGGTAACATTGGCCCAAAAAAATTTAATTCTTTTAATTAGCTAAAGTCAAAAAAATATCATATATGTATACAGTCGAATCCCGTTATAATGAACTCCAAGAAACTGCAGAAATCACCTCGTTATAACGAAATTTTGTTTTAAAGGAATTTCAGGCTTTTGCATTGCTCCTACGTAAACTTATCTGGAGGATTAGAAAAGTGTTCATTGAAACGAGATTTTCTTTATGACGGTATTCGTTAAAACGCGATTCTATTGCTTATTTACACCAGAATCCGAAGTATCCGGCCTAATGTGGAGAAAGGGTAAGCTGGATAGGCAGGAGTTCTATATATTTCTACCTCCCCCCTTCTTCACTACCATCAAAAACACCATTTTAATACCAAAAAACCGCCACATATTCATATTTTGTGTCCTCTTGGCACAGGTCAGTACAGAGGTGGATGAAAGTCGGTCGAGAGGCCCCGGGAGTGAAAGGAAATATTTGGCTCCTTAAATTGGAAAAAAGTGTGAAATTTTGGTTTTTAGAGGCCCCCTTTAGGAGTCGGCACCCGGGCGCCCGCCGGTAAATCCGCCTCTGGGTCATTACTTTATACATAAACGTAATATACTTAATACATAAATGTATACATAATGTAAATATTTATTATGTACTGTACTGTACATTTAAAAGAAAATTTTACAGAAAAAGGAAAAGAATATATTGTTACGAAAAGTATGCAGTCATATTTTGCATGTAAATGGTAATTATCATGCATTATTACGGGTTGTCATGTATAATAACTGATTTATCCTATTTAACGTAACATAGGTATTCTGAATGAAAAACCCCGAAGGAATATTTCTTAAGGGTGAAGACAGAAATGTTATCTCATGCCTTTTCATATGTCTTTTTGCCTTAGAATTTCTTGAAAGGTCTCTGAAGTAATCTCGGATATCGAGGTGTGATTTCTGGAAAAGGAAAGAATCTTTTCTAAGGGGAAAAGACGCTTTTAGTCTGAAAGGTCTCTGCGTCGCAACTCAATGTGAATAAACGGTAAAAGCCTATCCTCAAGGGCGCGAGAATCACAAGAACACGAAACGCATTTGTGACTGGTTTTTTGCTCTTTCTTGCCGTTCGCGAACATTTTAGACATTAGAATGGATATACTACCCATACCAGGGGTCTTCAACGCATGGCCCGCGAGCCACTTTTGTCCCGTGGAGTTTTTTTTCCCGTAGCCCACGGAACATTTTCAGAAAATGTCTGAAGACATCGAAAGACGATTAAGAAAAATAATAATGCAGTCGAAGCCGCTCATAACAAAGAATAACAGAAAAATTATTCGTTATATGCGGAACTTCGTTGATTGACTTAAAAATTGGTGCGTTCAAGCGAAATGAAACAATTTAGATGCACGATACGCATTTTTCAATAATCTGAACATTAGCATTATCGGAGAGCATTGTCGGCGATGAATGTTCTGCACACGATTGTTGGCACCGCAGCTGAAATAATTTGTTGCTAAGAAATGACGTTGAGTGCGGGACAGACTGGCGGAGGTGGTAACTACTGTGTGAATCTCTGAAGAGATAACGCGAGAAAACACGCCATGGCCGATGCGCAACAGCAGCCACAGCATAAAGTCAAGGCCAAGTGCAAGTTCTGCAGGGACTTTTCCGAGATCCATAAAATGCGGCAGTACTGCAGGTGCCCGGTGCCGAAATGTTACGTGCATCGCAAGTGCTTGATTAAGTGGATCTTCGTGACTAAGAGGAGGACGTGCCCAGTCTGCATGTACAGGTACTACTTCCCGTACCGCCGCGGAAAGCTCAAGAAGTCCGAGGAGCAGCGGCGCTCGCAGCAAAATGGACAACCTGCTTATTGATGTATTCTCGGAGATCGTCTCTTTCTTGTCGGAAATTATCCTGCAGTGATTTAATCTGAACGATGAGCATGTGGTTGGTGGACTGAATTCAAACCGAGTTTTGTAGGTATTTGGGGGTTGATTGAAATTCATTTGTTTTTACGATTGGTTATTCATGTTCTTATGAAATTTTTATTGCAGTAATGATTGAGCGACAACCCCGTCAATATTTCATTGAGCCATCTATTGCTTTTAATACAGCGTTTATTATACGACAATGAGTGTTACACATCCTGTTTGATGTCGCGTACCACTTGTACTAACTGTAAATCTTCCTCGGACACCCCTAGAGAGGGAGTCGGTGCTCAGCGGAACCCCTGTAAGGGAAGATTAATTTATAGCATTCCCCCCCCCCCCGGTGGATTTTTACTTCTTATCAATCTTTAAAATGCGTCCACTTTTTTCTTCCCCCTCCCCCCCTTCGTATCATTTTTTAACATAGCGAAGACTGGCACATATTTCTTATTATGAGTAATATCTCAGATCGGGATTACACTATGACAGCCGTATTCACCAACACAGTTCAAACTGCAATCGGAGGTGAAAGGATTGAAGATCGAAACGGATTGGTTAAATTAATGATTTTAACCAATCCGTGTCGATCGCTAATCCTTCGACCTGCGATTTTAGTTCAAACTGTGTCGGGGTGAATACGGCCGTGAAAGTTTTATTGAAATCGTTTTATAAAACTTGAAAAATGCAACCGAAAATGTATCGCGAATGTAACCAGTAGGCTTATTAGTTGTTTTTCAAGTTTTGTGAAAGATCTTTTATCAAACTGTGATCCCAGCTTAATAGATTTAGTTATTTTTAATCATCAAATTTATTAACTTTCTCAAATTAATCACCTATTAAATCAATTATGTAATTACTTTTAAATAAAGCGATTAATTTATTCACATGTTAGTAATTAAAAGAGACCTTTCAATATAATTAATCCATGAATATAGTTGTGTTGTGCTTATTGCAACGATCAAATGTTTTAATGAATATTTTTTTTATGAGTTTTTATAGGTCATCAATGCACAGGCACATTCTTTCTCCCCTTTGAAATACTTTGTTTATGACGCTACGTGTGACCAAAACCAACCTCACGTCAGTGTAATATCCGTAAAACATGATGGATGAGCTTTTAAATTACCGCATCAACCAGCAGTATTTAAGCAAGAGAGAGAAGAAAAAAAACAATGTATTTAATTAAATTTATTCAGCGAAGTATTAACACTCACTAACGTATGAATTTTTTTGCTCTTGGTTTATGTATCGTAACTGAAAGTTTGGCGATTGGAAGAGCACGGGTTCGAGCGCGTGTGGGGAGAAAAATTTTGGATCTTTTTCGTGTAGTTAATGATGTTTCGTGGCTTAATTTCGAGTCCGCGTTTCCTCTCCAGAGTATGCTCCAAAATTGTTCCTCGCAAAATATTATGTAAAATAATTCAGAGCTTTTAACAGTTTGGTAAAAATGAGAGAGATAAAAGGTATATGGAGTTATAGAGAGAGGGTAAGAGATGGAAGAGATAAAGTGATCTTTTTTTTTTCACCTCATCTCTACGAGAGTTTTCAAAACCGAAATTGTCAGAGTACACGGGATGTCCTATAAGTGCTGATACGTCCTTTATGTCATCAATCGTCCGTCGTAGAGGTATGATTCCAATACTCGTACGTTGCATCGAGTTGATGGCTGTCTTCATGGGGAGAACGACGATGTGAGTGATTCGATACTTGCCAGCACGGGGCAAGGGGAGCCATCGCTATAAATCTTTGCTAACTTTTCCGACGCAACTCTGCCTCTTTTGAGGTAACGGAAGTGAGGTGCTTTGCATCAGTCCGGGGTTGTGAGCGGTTCTGTCTGTGATTCCAATTAAAAAAATGATCAAAATCCGTTCAACAATTACCCGCTACCAGTCTTTGTGAGTGCAAAACACAGTGTGTCACAAACTCGCGTCGCGAGGTCCCGGGTTCGAACCCCCACAGTGGTGGTCGGCTGAAGTTGGTTTTCCGTGATTCCCAACTTCGAGGAGCGAATGCGAGACAATCTCCCCTTTAAAAAAGCCTCGCCACATAGAGCAACAGACCTACAAACAGTACAAATTTAATTCAATCATAACACATCACCCATTTCACTTCTGAGATATAGATGGCGGCACTGTAAAATCGCAAACACAATACTACATACGCACTCAGACTGTTCGGTACACACACAGTTTCACTTCCGGCACAACTCACTAGATAGTAAATCGTCCATAGATGGTAATAGACCTGCGTTGTGCTCGGTTTGAAAGAAAGAAAGTGTGTCACGAAACAAAAACCCAATTTTATATATATACGGTCCTTTCGTATATTCGAACTTCTAATTAGAAAGTTGTTGCCGTACTCCTTCTGAGGACAACAACAGAAAAATTCCAAGTTCAATATTCGCTGAGATATTGAAAAAATCGGAGAAAAGATGGGAAAGGACAGCATAAATCAGGGAAAGGAGCTTTTTTTCCGTTAGTTTCCGATATTCTTTCCGAACTCTTTTCCATTTTCGAATACGAATATTTTAGCGAATATTGCACTTGGATACATGGATTTTTTTTTTTTCTGTTGGCCTAAGGAGGATCCAGAGCAAAGCTGCATTAAGAGTTCCTTTCAAGCGGCTTTGATCCAGAGTGACAACTTTCTAATTAAACGAGATGGATGGTGAATTTTTGCTCGGCTAAAATACATGAAACCAATAGGTTTTCTGGATATTATGCTGAGGTGGACAGGAAAAAAAGAGTCATTTCTCTTCATCGGGAATTGAACTACGATCTCTTACGTCAGGGCAAGCGCACTGGCCATTATACGATCCTATTTTCCTTTCAGCAAGTAACGCTACTGTGAGTATTTTAAATTATCGGTCGGTATTCCCGGTGGAGAGAGAGAAAAATTACAATTATTTTTCGTATTCACCTCGGCATAATATTCAGAAAGCCTATAAATTTTCATGTTTCTAATTTGGAAGTTGGAGGACAAGGGGACCGTACAAAAATATAGATTTTTTTTTGGTTTTTGACAGACTGTTTTATCGTCTAATAGCCGCTTTATTCAGGTTTTCCTATGGCTTAGTACATTCAAGCATTTTGTAAATGTTTGTTATGTACTATAGCAGTGATTCCCAACTTGGGTGTTAACGCCCCCTGGAGGCGATAGAATGTTCCGCGGGGGCGGTAGAAACTACGGGTATAACATAGGATCCTATGGGTTAGATTGAGTTGGGGAGCGGGGCAATGGGAGAAAAAAATTTCTGAAGAAGGGGGCGATGGGACAAAAAAGGTTGGGAAACGATGTACTACACGTTACGCATTAAAAATTTATTACAGGGAAAGAAAGCCTAAGAATAGAGTAATTTTACACATTTTAAGGTAAATTTTATAATGTTTAACAATGTTTAACTTAATGTTAAACATGAAATGAATACAATTTTAACCCTCTCAGTGACATTGACTAGATATCTCGCCTCCGTAAAAGCCTCTTACTATATCACTGACAAACCGAGATATTTTGTATGAGAGATTTCTCATTGACCACTTTTCCCTATGCCCTTTACTTTGGACCTGCTGAAAATCGGAAGAACCTCTCCGCTTATTATACGAAGTACAGATGACTGGATACCAAGCAAAGATAATTGGAAAGAAAAGACACATTCCTCTGTGTGGGGAATCGAACCATGCACTGGTAGAACACGCGTCTGCAAAGTGCGAGGTTGGTGGTTCGATTCCCGACAGAGGAATGCGACTTTTTTTTCTAAATATCTTCGCTTGGTATCCAGTCATCTGTACTTCGTATAATCGGAAGAAGGTCTCCTTCATTGAAAAATATTATATATATATATATATATATATATGACATTTCAAAGGGAATTTCGCTCTTTTTAAAATGACGCGAAAATAGTTAAAATAAATAAAATATCAACGGAAAACGTCGAAAATTATAACCAATTTTTAACTGGGCTGGATAGTACGGAGACCGGTTAGTCGCGATCCTGATAGCCTAGGTTAAAATACTCCGAGTGAATTTTAGAGATTTTTCAATGAAGTTCGGCTCTATTGAATGTTGATGCAAAAACATGAGAGACAGTTGCATTTTTGTAAGAAAAATTTCAGATTTAGATACAGAATTTATAATCCCTTTTTGATATTTCCCATCAAGTTGTATTCGGAGTTCGCAGAGCATCGAATTTTGAGAATAGTATTTATTTTATATAACATATGTGCAAAAATAAACTTTATCTAGTAATTCATATACGTATTTAAAGACATTTATTGCTTCGCTTGGCCTTCTAGACATATTAAGATTTAAGTATACACTGAAGCCAACGAGAATAACTTATAATCACATTTATTTACATAGATGCCTAAACCAGAGCGTTCGACAGGTCTCATGTCCAACAGTCAACAACTGATATCCTCCTCGGCTCCATAGCCTTTTCACCCGATCCGATTATTATACATCACTTTTCATTTCACTTCCGACATATTTATAACCTTCTATAATTATTTTCTCACCATTTGGACCATCCAAAATATTCTTAAAAATACATGGATTTGATCGGTGGGAAAGGGAACTAAAGAATCTTTGTGTTAATGAACATACAAATACACTGAAAGTACGAAAAAGGCTCTATTTAGAGCTGTGGTCTTTGCGAATATATATATATTGAAATTTCAAAAGGATCCTGAAGAATAACAAAAATTAATAATCAAGTTCTGTTCGAGTTTTGGAAACAAATGCCATTCTTCTGTGATGATATACGGCGATCCCAGAAATACTTGTCTTTGTTACGATGCGAGTACTAATTGTAAATCTCTTGAATTCACTTCGAAAGAGACTATCTATCCTCGAAGAGGAATATTTTCAGGAGATTTATTAGAAAAGAATGTGCAACTCCTTCGTATTTCACAAAATAAATGCTTTTAGAAATATCCGGAAATACAATTTTCATTTCTGCGGATCATTTTTCGAAATAAAAAACCAAGAAATTTCTTCCAAACATCTCCCTGTAGAAAAAAATTTAATACTTTCTTTTAGCAACAACTAATTTTAGACTTTTTCGGTATTCCATGCTCCGGTATAACCTTCGTAATCGCATCTTTCCCGTGATCTGGAAAGCAAGTTTTAATGCAAATTACGAGTATATCAACTATTTAATAATGATAAAAATAGATGTTATATAATGTATATTAACTTTTTTAAAAGTTAATGTTTTTCATGATCCTCTTAGTCAAATTAAAAGAAATATATTTTAATAAATTTTTATGAATTTTAAATCCAATTAGTCTCCATCAAAGATGCAAAGACAAGAACTACACAAAACTATCATTGTTCATTGCTATTCCATAATATAGATGGCAGCACTAAACACAACCCATGTGGGTAGCTGAATCGACGTCGTGGGGACCCGAGTTTGATCCGATCAGATGTCCAGGTGGCGGAAATTCATGTTTTCGTTTGGGGCCGTTCAAGTATTACGTCATCATCAATGGGGAGGGGGGGAGCGTGTTTCCGATTTGCTGACTTTTGATGACGGGGGGGAGGGGTTTGGATAATGATTAAAACTCATGCATCATGTCTAAACAGTCCTTTTTTTTATCGTTTACATGTAACCAAATTGTTGCCCTAAATCATCTTTTCATGTTTTTTCCATATTTTCAAGGAATTAAAGCTTAATTCCAAATTTTTTTTACGTCTTTTTTCTGTATTGCGCATTGACACGCGTGTACTATCCATTGTATGCCAATACGTGGCTGTCTCGCACGGTTTTCTTCACTTTTTTTGCTTGCTCCCTTAATTGTTTTGAGCAGTGTAGATCAAGATCTACGGTTGAACCGATTCCGAGTGACTAGAGATTTTGAACCCACTATCCCCCGACGCACCAAGGGTTGGAGGGAGAGATTCAACCACTACACCATCCAATGAACGCCCATCCCATACACTACAAGCACACCTGTCAGACAAGAGAAAATAAAAAAAACTAGAGCATACATGTGCATACGCCATCTATACGCAATTTTAAGAATTTATCTAGTAAAAAAAGCAATTGAAATCATTATAAAATAATTTAGCAGGTTACTGCGATCAATTTTTGTAGATATATTAGAATCTGGATCTCACGAGGCTTAATTAATCCAAACACCTATTTCGTAAAAATTATAAAAATTTAATTTCTTCTTTTCACGGTGCTAGGTTCTAAAATTCATATTTAATAAGAAAATTTTTACTTTACGCAGAGATTTTGTGAAAAAAAAAGAAAATTGTTTTCGAGACCGAAATTGGCCGAGTTATAGCTAATTAAGATTGAATCGTGTTTCTTGATTACGGTAAGTTTTGGTAATAAAACAATTTTAAATTCCCAGGAACCTCGTTAAAACATTCTTTTCACCATATTATCTAAAGAGAAAATCTTTTTATATTATTCTTCGAAAGTGGACGTTGATCCCAAGCTGTCGCTGCCTTTAAGATCAGCCAAAGTATACCGGGGAAATTGGAACCTCACTCCTACGCTTGAGAAATCAACAGAACTTCTCGTATCTTCAGTGGCGTAGATGATAGCATTGTTTCCCAGTTTGCAAGAGAGCCTGGTTTGAGTCCCGTCAGGGACCAGGTGAGATTCTTCTCTTTCTGAGTTCACACATCTCGGCATAATATCCAAAAAACACCCGTTTCCTTGAAGTTTCAAGGTAATATAATTTTTTGAAACAAATTTCAAGATTTTCAACTTTTTGTAAGAAAGGGGGGAAAAGTGATTTTACATGTTAAAAAGCATTCTGTCTGCTGATTTTTTTACCACTATCATGATCAAAACCTCTTAACATAAGCCTAACACTTTTGAGGTAATGGAAGTAAGTTGCTTTGCATCAGTCCGGGGTTGTGAGCGATTCTCCCTATCTATCTTAACATAAGCTAAAGCAAATTGCAACCGTAATGAATTTGGACTTTCCAACATGGACATTTCTTGAATTGCCGTCGCGAGTTTCTAGTGTGTCGAAATATCTTGGAACAAACAAGTATTCCTCTGAATTCCTCCTCAGAAACTCATTGGGTCTTTTTTTTTCCAATTTTTCCTATCAAAAACCGAAAGATGAATATCCAAACGTTAAAAAAAAATGAAAGTTATTATTCTCTTTCTAATAAATCGAGAATAATTCAACATTTTAGATGAGATGTCGGGTAAAAACATCACACACACGATATTAATCATCCGAAAAAAGCGATCGATATCAATATATCTCGTGTCAAATATTCCATAAAATATGTTCTTTTAAACGCGAAAACAAAATGATTTTTCGATACTGAAAACAATGAATCATGATGGTCCAATTTATATGGGAAATTTCCCGAACAGGAGAAAAAAAAAATTAATGATTTTTCTCCGTCGAAAAAAGCATTATAAAGTGGGGAAAACATTTTGTAAACGATCTAAACTAGAAAAGGTGATATTTATGAACATATATATCGATGGAAGAGAACATTTAAAAGGAGGAGAAAAATGTTATCATTTATAGGGAAAAAATATTCACTCTCTAACTTTCTGAAGCGATAACTCATTAAATTTTTCATTATTTTTTAATTTTCCACTGAAACATAAAAAGTAAACCAATACTGAATATTTCATTCCAATATATATTTCTTATAACGAGATTTCGATCTTTTTCTCTCCCATACATAAAAGTAATCATTTCAAAACTGCATATTTCATGTCCGTTTTAATCTAAAATGTTACTAAGCATGATGAAAACATATTTTCATAAATGTTTTCACTTGGATTTTATGATAATTCATGTTTTAATACAGTAAAAACCTCTCTTAACGGTCAACTCCCACAGATGCGATCGCCCCTGTTCTCTCCTGAGGCTAACAAAAAAAAATGTTCCATGTTTTTAATAGCTGTAATATTTGCTGAGATATTCGGATATTGCAGTAAGACCATAGAATTTTTGTTGTTGGACTAATTGGAAGTTGTAATACAGGGGGACCGTACAAAATTTAGATTTTCTCTTTATGACACACTGTATTTTCACTCTCAAAACTGGTATAGATTAATTTTTGATCGCCTTTAGAATATTTTTTAAATTGGAATCATACCTCTACGACAACGGACGGTTAATGAGGTAAAGGTCGCATTAGCACCTGAAGGTCGTATACTTCATTGTCAAGTTTCTGCCCAAAACAGTAATCTCCGGGATTTTTTCGATGTGTTTTCGTTGATACAGACGATCCAAGTCAAGAATTCATTGGTGAAGGAATTCTTCTGGGTAAGCACCCACACACATGCTGTACTTGAATTTGTGGAGATTAGCGTGGAGGATGTGATGTGCCATTTGGAGAGAGACATTGGATGTTCCACTTTGCACGCATTTTTACGTTTTTCCCCCACAAACTTAACCTGACTTTGGTTGGTTGGATACAAATCTGCAGTTTTTTGGTGACAAATCCATTATTTTTTTACCTGGTGTACCCTTGATTTTGGTAATATGAAGTATTTCGACATTTTTGATTATTCACTGGTGCCGAACGGCCGTATGTCCATGTTTAGTTTCAATGAAATATATTCAGCATTCAGTAGCCATGATTTGTGAGATCAATAGCTTAAAACCCTAGAATAAAACTGCCATTTGTCGTAGAATTTGTTTTTTTTTTTTGTGAGATTCTGCTTTAAAATTCACACGATCCTGCTTTTCAGATATTTAATCTGAGAGAATTATCAGAAACAACAAGAATTCGAGTCGGTCTCCACGTGGAATGAAAAATGCCAGAAAAATGTCATTTCTGACGTACAAGTTTAAATAAATGTCTTTTAACGTTTAAATATAGAAATTTTTTGTCTTCGCTCCTCTTGTGTGTATGCGACTTTTTCACCGCAATTTCAGATTTTTCGTGTGGCAACTGTGGGAGTGCGAATTCTCTTCCCGATTCCTTCAATCAATATATCGTTCTCGTTTAACTGATGAAATATGCAACGTTGGTGGCGGTGTCGGTGATGACTACGACGGTAACAGCAACCGAGCAAAAATTTCATTTCTGGGTCCTTCGGGAATCGATGATATTCCGTAATTTCGACTTTTCTATCGTCGTGTAGGACCAGCCAATATGTCATTCCAAAACGCTGAAATTACGTGGGTTCGGAATTTTTCCCACGCATCTTTATTTCTCGAGAGTATTTACCCCTAAAGTTTTCGTTCAGAAAACTTACTTCGACCAATATCAGAGACGATGAATATTTGACGAGCATCGGAAGATACTATAAAGCGTTTCAACAAGAAAGCAGAGCCGTAAAAATGATAGTTTGTTTTAGAGCTGGGACTCGACTCTGCCTACATCCCTCAAGGGACAGAGTCCGGGTCTCGTCTTGTCTTCAGGGACTCCACTCTGTCAAGCTACGACATGTGCATATACAGGGTGTCCTATAAATTCATAAATAGTTAAAAAAATTCATGAAAACTGCAGGAACTGGGAAATTTGAATGCGGTTTGTGAAAAATTGTTCTCGCGGAGGAGCACTTTTTTGAAAAAGAAAAAAGAATATTCGTTCAAATACTTACCAAATGTCAGGCGAGTGGCATGTGGAACATTTCCAGATCACTCAGTGATACGCACTGCGTTTATAGATGACTCTGTGTGATTGGCGGCTCATTTACAGATCACTCAAGCGACCCGCACTATCCCAAAGGTCGAGCATCCCTGTGCTACACAATAATTTTCATCAAAATGACTCCATAAGAATTGGCGCTACATACGTCTGAATAGTGTCAGCTTATTTGTAATCACCCTGTATTATGTTGTGTATTTATTTCTTTGTATATGTGTTGTTGACGGTATACAGTCGGCTCCGCTTAAACGGATATTAACGGTTCCAGCACGTGATATCCGATTTGAAGAAGGTATTCGGTTATGCGGGGGAACAATTCAGTTGCGGTTTAACGAGTGGCGAATTTTCAAAAATAACACCGCTATTTTTTATTGCAGTTATCTCCCCGCCCCCAACATTTCAAATAATGTATGCATCAAGTTTCAATGAAATCGGGCCACCAATCACCACCTCGGGCGCTATATTGGTCTAAGTCACAGAGTAATAATACTATAGAGTGCGCGCGAGGGGTTACAATGTGAAGCAAAGATCCGGAGTCACGTGATTCCGGTCGAAAGGCTGGTCAGGGAATCTCGCTGGCAATGCTTTCCTTATGGCTGTTCGTATGACGATCTCCAAGTGCTGTCTTATTTTTCATTAGAATGGTCACCACGTGTGCAGCTTTCGGATGTTCTGAACGGTTTAGGAAAGGAGGAACATTATCCTTTCACAAAGGAATACTTTTTTGCTTATTCCCCTTCTTATAAATTAAAAATTGGAATATTAAATTGACGATGCAATGGATTTCTGACGTAATCTCAGTTTCTAACGACTCCATTTTGGATTTAATTCAATTAAAGTTCCAAGTTTTGGTAAAATTCAAATGTCATGAATCATTATTAAATGTTTTAATAGAATTTTTGGCAATAAGTGATTGAAATTGTGAGTTTTATGAAGTTTTAACTGAAATATACGTCTCCGCAAGATTTGGCGAGATTTGGCGAGCTAGTGAGTTCATTCGAGTTTTGCTCAACTTGGAAGAAAATATGCTTTTCAGATGGAGAAATTTATGAAAAATATTCTATTTAAATAGAATGTGAGGAAAACTTCCCCCCCCCTCTAGACAATTGCAGTTTTGCATAAAAATGCATAACAACCTCTAAAAATAATAGTATTTTTACCCCTCTTCGTAACGGTGATGTTTGCATATGCTGATAAATACAGCAAAAGCCAACATGAAC